>NW_008631654.1:0-25350 GCF_000691845.1 Merops nubicus
TGTAGAGCTTCCTTTTGCGTGATAGCACAGTAGTATAGATTGATATAGGGGGATGTTATCTTTGAAAGAAGAATTTTTCAACATTTAAATTTAAGCTTGAAATCACCTGAATGCATGCAGCTTCATTCTACATCAGCTTTTAAGAATAATGTCAAATATTTTAAGCTAGGAATATTGGGTGAAAAATGAGATTTCAAGTTGCTTTTTTTTTGTATGGTGAAAAAAATTATCTGCATTGCCATTTGAGTCTTAAAATGACAATTGTGTATATATGCACACAGATTGTGCTTAGAGGTTTCCCTTCCTAAATGAAATCTATTGCAATAACAAATACTTGCTCAAAGTTAACAAGGGATGTTTTTTCTTCATTTATTTCTCTCAGTGTACACAAAATGGGTTTTTTTGGTTTCATTTGTTATTTACTTAAACTTAGGGATGGGCTTGGGATTAATGTTTCAAGCATTTCTTTCTTCGTTTAAGTCATTTTTACTGTATCAACACAGTGTAAATATTGATCTGGGGTTCTTTTTTCAGTATGTAATAACTGACTAAACTCAAAATCTCAAATACAAAGAATGATGGATTAATTATCCAGATTTAGATTCCAGCCCTGCAGTTTCTTGGCAGCCTACAGATAGCCTGCTGTGTTCATGCGGAGTATCATTGTCTTCAAGAATATGTGGGATCAAGATTTCAGCTCCGATTCTGCAGGGAGTGCCTAATCATATCAGTAGGTCTAATTATATTGAAATCGGAATGTTTACATTAGTAACCTTTCATAGGATTAGGTTTTGCAAGATACGGATAGTAATACAATTAGCTGTAGTTAAATCCTTATGCAATTATTTCTCTTTTACAATGTTAGCAATTCAGGGTTTTCTTTAGTAACAAAATATGCATAATAACAGAATGCTATAAATCAAATAATGTAACTGTACGTTTTGGATTTTTCAAAGATAGATGTGGTAGATTCGTTTTCTGTCAGAGCTAAGTGACATCATATCATGTATGTCAGATTTGGTTTCCATACTACCATTTGGCACCTTGAATACTGTGTTCAGTTTTGGGCCCCTCACTACAAGAAGGACATGGAGGTGCTGGAGCACATCCAGAGAAAGGCAACTAAGCTGGCAAAGGGTGTAGAACACGAGTCTTTTGAGGAGTGGCTGAGGGAACTGGGGTTGTTTAGATGGGAGAAAAGGACTCTCAGAGGAGACCTTATTGCTCTCTACAACTACCTGAAGAGAGGTTGGAGAGAGGTGGTGGTCAGTCTGTTCTCCCATGTAGCAAGTGATAGGACAAGAGGAAGCACCTTCAGGTTGCACCAGGGAAGGTTTATATTGGATATTAGTAAATATTTATTCATAGAAAGGGCTCTGGAGCACTGGAGCAGGCTGCCCAGGGAAGTGGTGCAGTCACCATCCGTGGATGTGTTTAAAAGAGTAGATGTGGTGCTGAGGAACATGGTTTAGTGGTGACCTGGCAGTGCGGGCTTACCGGTTGGACCTGATGATCTTGAAGGTCTCTTCCAACCAGAACGATTCTATGATTCAATAGTATGAAACAAACAGTGTTGTAGCCTTTTGGCTCCAAATTCTAGATTTCTCATTCTAATATGATCAGTTTCAAACTGGGGAAAAAAAGAAATATATTTCCCTATATTTAATATTAAATATTAGTATCTAATTTCTTTAGTAGTAATTTAGAACACCACTGCAGGTGGTGTCTAGGACACAATATTAATGATTTTTAAACCTTATAAGTGTGAAATAACAGAAGTATTGGAACAGTCATTTGAGAAATTTAGGAAATTAAAGTGTTTTGTTTTTTTTTTTTTTTTTCCCTGACATTTTACTGTTAAATATTTTCCAGTATCTGTGCTCACACAGGAAAATGTAGTTCAACAGAACTTTTCATCCCTGAAATCTCATTGATGTAGATGCTGGAAATGTAACTAGTTTGGTTTTGTTACCATAGCTTACTTTTAAACTACATCAGAGGTTTTTGATATACAGTTGTGTCTTATTTTCTACATTGTCTGCTTGTTCCAAAATATGAGCAGTATAACTAAAGGAAACTCTAGCTAAGATACAATGAAGAAGCTCTTTGGTCTTGAAAACTTATGCCCTTGTGGACTTGACTGGCCATCTCCAAAAGCTACTTGCTCATGGGCAAAGCAATGGTAAGATAACAAGCCTTGACTAAGGCCCATGGAGTATCCTCAAAGATACATTCTTTATTCTTAATATGGTGACATGCACATTAAAAAACTAGATTTAAATCTTATACTGGTAATTTCTAAATAAAATTATATAATCTTCTTTACCAAACCTATGTTAATATCATCCAGTTAATAGCACTTATTACAGTTTGCTGTAATTAATTGTTCTCATGGAAAAATTCCCTATAAAGCTTCCATCCTAACATTCTCTGTTCTAATTAAGTGGTGTATACCATAGTGATATTTCACATTTTTTGGCGCGTTTCATCATGCAGCTCTTTCTTTAATTTATGTATAAAAATGGCTGTTGAGAGTTGAAGTTTCTGATGCTCTCAGCTGGACTGAGGATCTTAGAATGGAAAAATTTCATACAATGATAGGGACAAGTTCTTACTTCAACAGAACTGTCACTTTTTAACGATCTTTTATGACTTCTGCATTTCTTTTTTGTTTGGCATTCTTGCAGGATAGATGGGTACTCATGCAGCTTGCTGGACTCTGGGCAATTAGGGAAAATCGCTGCCAGTCTTAGGACCTTCCTGCTTTGGGTTTCCATGGTCCTGCAGTAATTTGTAAAATTTGTAGTAATTGTATGAAATAAAAAGAAGCTGACCAGTGGTGCTTATGGTTTGGAAAGATGAGTGCTATCACTGCACTTCCCAGTTAGATAAAACTAATCAATATATTTTGTAGAGCTATGTGCTTTACCTTGCCACCGCTCAGCCACTTTTACTAACTGCAAGCTGCAATGAGTGTGTGTAGCCGTGAGCCTGCTAGCTTGCTTGCCATAAGGATAATTTAATTAATGAAAATTAGCTTTCTAGCCATGGCTTCTGACTCTTGCCAGTGAAGGAATTTGTGCTGAAGAATCTTCCAATACCATAGCTGTCAATATATCATGGTCTTCAAGTTTCAGGATGTGGCAAAGAATTAAATGCTTCCCAGCTTCTGAAGCAGACTTCTGGGACAGTCTGAAAATAAGAAATTGAAAAGTTTCTGAGGGATTTTTGATGAAAAAGAAATCAGGGATGAAAAAAACACTTTACCCTTTCTTCTACATTTCTGCTAGATATACTTATGCAAGACATAGGCTTTATTTTGCTTGCATGCAGAGAACATTCTTGATTAATCGATTAACTGTACTGAAACCTTGCATTTTCTATTGTGGCAATTTTTGAAGTAGCTGTTGCCATTTTACAAATTAATGTTATAGTATTTGGCATTTATATTAAATGCTATTAGGTGAAACCTGCTACTTCTGTATTTTTCTGCCTCTACTTTCCTACCAAGTAAATTGCTGCTATCATCAGTAATTAAGAAAGGGTTTTTTCCTGTTCTCCCTCACTTAAAATGATTGTAATGGACACAACACACATCAGTCCCTAGACCCAGTGCAAAAATTATTTATTTTCACAGGGGCTTATAAATCTGGAGGAAACTCCTGTAGAGAAAAACAGGTTAAATAACTTTGTTATGGCTGGACTTGTCATCTATCTGCTGAGTTTTAGGTGAAACCTGTATGACCTGGATTTGCTAAAAGTGACTAGATTTGAGTTGCAATTTTTCCAGCTTAGCCTTCATTAGTTTCTACACAAGTGTTACTTCTTTTTATCAAATAAATCTAACAAGTTATGGAGTCCAAGTGCTTCTCAGTGAAGCTGTCATCCAAAACTATGATTGCAGCCCTTCTTGGCATAACTGCACTGAATTTAATCTGTTTTGTAGATATGGAATATGTTTATGAGGTTAGCCAACTCAGATAACTGAAGCACCAGTAGCAATGGACTGTGACAGCCTTGGCTCACTGTCCTAACGCAGGATAAATCCTGGGATTGCTACTTCTGTGCCGCTCCCTACAGCAGCATCTACATTCTTATCAGTGCCTCAGTCCACTGATTCTGATATGCCTGCTCATGAGACACAAGTCCTGTTTCTCTCTTTTTATCAGCTTTGATGGCTTTTACAGAGGTTTGCAAGAGTAGAATGCAATACAAAATTTGTCACTTAAAATAGCATACATGTCTGAAGTCTTGCTATTTGGTTAGCAGCTACCATTTCAATGTAGCACTTAGCATTACAAAATAAACATAAACCTGTGATTTAGTTATGAGATGCTGAAAAAAAATGCATCTCTTATGTTCCGCCTGAAAAACATGTATGAAGGTGAAAGGTACTGATAAAAGGGCATGGAATATGCCTTGCCTTACAAGTGTTATGAAGGTAGTGGAAATAAGAAGTTATTACACAAAGAGAAGCTCCACTTTGTCTGTAGTGAGTAGTGACTGAATATGATACAAAGCTTTCTTGTCTCAAGCCCCAAAGACTTAACTTATTTTTGTGTGTTTAATACATGTTGGCATCTGTATTTTCTTGATAGTATGTTAAAATTGGAGCCAGGGAAAAGCTTTTATTAAAACTGAAGCTTGGTTCTAGTTCTATATTCAGTCTTGACTTCTCCGACATATGGTGCTGTCTGAAACCTTCTATACCAAATCTTTTGCTGTTGTCAGCAAATTCTACAGTATGGAAATTGATGTTGGAGTACTGGCACCTCCCCTTCTTGGCAGAGCTGGCCTTCAGAGCAATTCAGATCATTCTCTTTTCTTCAGTTCAGTATTTCATCAACAGATAAAATTTGCTGTGTCAGCAATTTAAATTTTAAACTAATGTTTTTCAATTTGTTTTTCCTAATTTTCATCCGTCCTTTTTATTGGACCAGTTCCTCTACTTTGTCCTCACTTCCAGCTTCCCCCCACTGTGCTTTCCACACACATTTCTTTCCCACTGAGATAGTATGCAAATATTAGAGCTCTAACTCACACTTTTGTCAGCAGGATGTGCCGCACTCTGTAGGCACACTCAGTTCAAATAAAAAGCCCATTGGCAATACAATAAATCAAGTGATTAACAAGAAGCAAAATGCCAACCTCTGGCATTTTCTATCCTAAAAGCTTGTAGTGCACCATGGCAAACTGAATTTTCTACCAAGAGACAGAAGTCAGTGGTGTCCCCTAAGACATGAGTACTGTAACACAGCAGTGATGTGTGGGCAGCCTGGAGAAACCTCTAGATTTTCTAATTTCTGACTGCATAAAAGCTGCCAAAATCAAACAAAAATAATTAATAAGGGCCAGAAAATGTATAGCAGAAAACTGTTTTTATGGTAAACTGAACAGTGGTATGGTAGGATTTAGTAACTATTTCACTGTAGAGACATGTGCTGCTCAGGTTGTAGGTTAGGCAGCAGAAAATGCAAAAAATGTGGCTGGAGGTAGGACGTAGTTTCCTTTTTCTCTGATCTTTGATTTCTGCAGTATCTTGTGCTGGTCATATTGGCCAATGACTAGCCAACTCTGTACGATGTTTATATGAATCTATTGCATGGTCCAGCTTTTGTACTTACGGATTTTGGTCCATTTGGGAGAAGTCTATACATTCTGAATGTGATCACATTGTATTTAAAATTTAACTAACATACAGGTTAGAAATACATTTTATGTTGTCTTTGACAAGAATTTGTATTCCATATATGTCTAGTGACAGCAGTATTTCCTTCAGTCTTCTCCTTTCCATCTTTTAAAACAGTAAACAAAAAAGAACACTAAAATTAGATAGAAAACAGAACTATTTTTAAAACCTGAAGAACTGAATTCTAAGGAAAATAACATATTTAATGTATGTACATGAGTGTGAGATAAATTGTTTTATAAAGATATTAAGGGCATAAACATTTCCCAAGATATTCAGTGCACCTTGCTGTTTTTCTGTTTTAGTCAATGGTTATTAAAATAATTTCTATTTTCTTTTTCAACTTTATATACATCTTGGGGAAATGTATGCATTAAAATGTGCAGGGATATACTTTCTTTGAGAAGTATTCTTAAGTGGTATTCTGATTTAGTGGTATTTGTTTATCCTGGCTCCTCCACATGTCCTCGGTACTCTAGGCCAGAGGTAATCTGAAATACAAGGCTGGATTGCATAAAGAACCTGGCCTTCAGTCAACAAAACCCTTTTCTGCTGAGAAGAGAAAGATAAAGAAAAAGATGTAATTACTCTAATGATAGGTTAGACCTTTAGATTCATGCTGCAATCAGTGATTCCTGTGGTGCTCTGCCACAATCACAGTCTAGAGCTGACTAGAGAGACAAGACAGGTAAAGCTTTTAAAACACTCCAGCAGCCCTTGATCCTAAATGCCTATAGGAGAGTCACACCTCTCATTTGCATATGGTGGTGCTGAATCCAAACTTGAGAGTGACAGAGTGGATTGTCTGGGAAGGAGAATCCTGCAATATTTTTCATGCGTAAATCTCCCTAAATTAGTCTCTCCTCTCCCAGGATAAAATAGCTAAACTTAAATTACTTTTAATATTATGAAGCTTTTGTATCTGCCATACATGCACGTACACACATCTACGGGCATCAGAGATGGTACATATTTATTTGGTCTTCAGAAATCACATAAAGAGAAAAATTTTACTGTGTAAGGATATGCTTGCCAGAGCTGTAATATTTCAAGTACTGTCAAATCAATGCCAAAATAATTCCAAGTGCTTTCAGAATTTCTTACTTCATACTTTATTCTCAAAGTCAAGCTTGAAAACGTATATACAGGATTAATAAATACTTTCATTTTTATTCTGAGTTTGAAGGTTTGTTGGATAATGGATTTGAAATAAGTATTTCCCATTGGTGCTGATAGAACTACATAATCATTCTATACTAATTCAAGATAAACAGTATTTTCCCTAATCTTAATAGTGGGCACAATCAGAAGATCATAGAAGCATAGAATGGTTTGGGGTTGAAAGGGATATTAAAAATCATCTAGTTCCAACACTTCTGCCGTGGGCACGGACACCTGCGATTAGATCAAGTTGCTTAAAGTTCCATCCATAACTTCTTTGGACAGCCAGTTCCAGTGCCTCACCACCTTCATGGTGAAGAACTTCTTCCTTACATCTAATCTAAATCTACCCTCTTTCAGTTTAAAGCCATTATCTCTTGTCCTATCGCTGCATACCCTTGTAAAAAGTCCCTCTGCAGCTTTCCTGTAATCTCCCTTTAAATACTGGAAGGCCACTGTAAGATCTCCCTGGAGCCTTCTTTTTGTAGGAGAGTTGTTCCCTCCCTCTGATCATCTGCATGGCCCTCCCCTGGACTCACTACACCAGATCCATATCCTTCTTATGTTGGGGGCCCCAGAGCTGAACGCAGGCTGTAGATAAGCTACAGGATGTGTACACAAATAAGGAGGGATTTCTGAAGCCTGCCCTTTACAGTCGCAGCAGACTTACGTTTCAGTAGACAGCAGCTAGCCATTAATCCTCTGTGTGCTTGTCCTGGACAGTAATATCACAGAAAAGCAGAAGTGATCCCTCTCACTGTGCATTCAAAACAAGTGAAGAACCTGCTGTTCTGGATAGATAGTAATGGTGAGGTGGTTTTTAAATGAAAACAGAAGAAAAATAAGGGAGAAGAAGATCTACCTTAAAAGTTCTCTTTCTTCATGGAGGTAGAATTATTTCCAGGGTGCAAGACAGTAGGCATTTTGTCTAAAATGGGATTACAGTAGTGAAGTTATAAAGTGACCCAGGCTCAGTCAATAGTTTTGGCATTGTAGGCTGAGGTGAAAAGGGTTGTGTTTTAGGAACTGTTGTGCACGTTGTGTTCATGGTGGGATGTACATCCATCACATATGTGAGTCTTTAGTATTTTTGTTATCATTAGAATTTTGTGCAATGATAACAAAGTATCCTAAGTAGTAATCTTCTGCCTAAGAAGAGTATATCAGAAAAAAAAATATGTTTTCCTCTATTCCTCATTATTCTACAGAAGGTGATATTTAGATGCAGAACCTCTATTTCAATTACTTTTCCTAAAATGTTCCTTTCAATGTTCTGCTACTATTTTAAAGCAATAGCATTAATCTCACAATGTGTAGAGAATATTTTACAAAGGATGCATTAAGGAAGCTTTGGGATCTAGAAATAAAAAATGGAAGAGAGCAAATACTGTCTACAGATTCAGTCTCTACAGAGACCATAGGATTGAAGGATATAGCCCTCAATCCCTGTCAAAAGTATGAAACTAGACTTTCAGCAGGGCCAAAAAGGCTTATGCCTTCGAACTTTTCAATGCTATTTATTTTTTGCATTGTGTTTAAACAGTTGAGTATGTGATTATGGCCCTGTTTTTTTGTAATATTCTGCTTAGAATATGCAATGTTCTCATTATTGGGGTATTTCTTGGGGAAAGACAGGAGAGAGAAATTTTATTTAGAAAGATGGCAAGATTATTTAAAAAAAAAATATTAAAAAGAGCTATTAAATGTTGAGTACAACATCTAGAGAGTAAAAATGCCTTGTGGAAAAGGCAGAAAGAACATGGAAATGAAAAATTGTATGGACAGCTGAACCTCAGGGAAAAATTTAATTTTTATTATTAGCCTTTTTATTATGCAAATCCCAGGTATATGAGATAGTTTGGGCTCTCTAGAGTAAGTAGATTTCATTCTGGAATGCCGTGGGAATTTCATTCACTGTCTGAAGTGGTCTTACAAACGTTAACTGTACCTTTATAAGTATCTGTAATTTTTCTTTAATTAGAAGACTGATTTTTTTGGTATACCTGCGTAGTAAAGCCTCCTGCATTAAGAAGGAGCCTGGGCTGGAGCATCTCAAAAGATCCCTTCCAACCTCTGCCATTCTCTGAACTATTTTCTGAAGCTCGGTTTGTGGATAGTCTAGTAATTGTGTGATTATCTGGGCTCTGGGCTCACACCAATGAAAGAAATGTGATGTCTAGAAATGACAACATGGTCAGACTTACTGGGTAGTTTGTGAGCGTATTTTTTGTTAGTGCTTTAATGTGAAGATCTAGGTCGTATTGTATACAATTAATTCACTTTACAAAATTCTGAAAAGAAGAATTGTGACTTTCTTTTTTTCTATTTTTTTTCCTTTGTTTTCCCTGCAGCTGGGCCTCTGGAGCTTCCTCTTTTTGAGCTGATCCCATCACAGCGACAAGTGGTTTTTCATGGAGACCGCTTGCCATTTCAGTGTACTGCAACATATGTTGACAATACCACCCAAGTACATTGGTACCATGCTGGTCACCTGATTGAAACAGATGAAGAAAGTGGCATATTTGTGGAGGACAGCATTATTCATGACTGCTGCTTAATTACACGGTAATGTATACCCTTTGTAATAATCAGACTTATAGGCAAGGTGAATAGATTCAACACTTGCAATAAGCCTCATTAAAGTATTAATCAGTTATTTTATTTGAAGCAGTTCAACTGCACACTTGGATCTGAACATACACAGAGGCAGAGATTTTTCATGGCTATGAATGTGTGTAGTTTCAAATCACATTTTTTTTTTTGTCTAAGTATCCAGATTTGAGCAACTCTGGCTTTGAAACAGATGAAAACAGTTTTTTATGCAGTAAACCATCAGAAGAAACTGAATTTAGAATAGCTTCAGCAACATATGACGGTGACTTACAGTCAAACTACTTTCTGTCACCATCTAGATGTTTGAATTATGATCTACCTGTGTAAAACTATCAATTTAAAAGGCTTGGATTTATTTTTATGGGTTCCAATATACTTGATCTTATGTTCATTAGTTAGGTAATCCTATAATTGTTTCTTTATAAAATATTTGTCAAAATATAAATATAAAATAAAATATGAATATAAATAAAATATTTGTCAACTTTCTGTGAGTTTTACCATCTGTGTGCTTCTGTGGGCTTGAGAGACAGAGATTTACAGAAACTTTTGCTGGTGTGAAGAATATAAGAGAAAAGAAGTAGAATGGGCTTCTATATGAGAAGTAGCAATTAATACTGAAAATGACCATATTGTTCTAGTTTTGCTTCAGTTTTCCCTTTTAAATCATATTTAATAAATTATTATAAATTTCTATGTTTATTTTTGGTTTTCATCATCGAGTATTGGCTTGCCACTAAAAGCTGCTAAGCTCTTGCACATATCCTTTTGTCCTCTGCCAATTTCCATCACTGATAAAAAAAAAAAAAAAAAAGAGTGATTCTATGTCTATGTTCTGCCTTTCTCTCTGTAGAAGATGGAGTGAAAATAGCTATGCTAATTAGCTCTGGAATCATCATTATCATCCTTTCACTCAACCAGTTTCTATTAATATCATTGACCTGAAATGCTTTTTGAACTATCAAATGAAAGTTATGAAGGGAGTCAAATCAATTCCTCTCCATTAGGGTCTTTCAGGGTTTTTTTTTTATTTTAATTTCATCTGCTCACTGATTATTTGACCTCTTTTGGAGTCCTATAGATCTAGAGGTGTAGATCTGACCTATTCTCACGACTGCTGGCTTTCTGCTAATACCAACTTATATGACTACAATGGATAATGAAAAAGCCTATTAGGCCAAATAGTATGGTAATGCCAAGTGCATGAGCTATTATTTAACTGCCAAATCACTTAAAGCATTTTCTGATTTCAGTGATATCAAAATTAAAGGACATGCTGTTAATCACCTCATTTTATTTTTCAACTGGATTATGTTTTGCACTATATAAACAATTTGTAGAGCATAGTAATAAACTGAAATAAAAGATCTTCAAAATAGCTATCATTTTATAAAGCTAGTTTGGAAGTAGCCTGACTGATTTTTACCTATATTCCTTAATTTTTGCCAGACTATGAAATAAAAATCATTGTCTACCATAGCAATATATTAATAAGGATGAATGATCCATTACCCTACTTCATTTACTGTTCCATTAAATAGGTGCCCTTGATGCTCATGTTGCAGTATGCACTGGGACCATGTATTCAGAAAGAATGTTTTCTAAGTACATGATCCGATTAGCAGTTATAAACTGGAAAAATTCTTTATGTTGTCAAAGTTATGTGGTACACACTATCAATATAAGACAAAATATACTTTTTACTTAAACTCAAAATCTTTAAGCAACTGATTAAAGTGTACATTTTAGTTATTTATTTGAGCTGTTTCAGTTCACAATATCAGCAAGGCATTTGCTGTCCAGCATGGTCCTTATCCTGTCAAAAATGCTAATATTCTAGAAGTCATGCATCTGCCTTGATCAAGGGGTTAATCAAAATTAAATTACTAAAGGTATGACAGAGCTATACTTTTGAAACTAGCTTTTAAAAAGCATACTATTTTGAAGTCAATGATTGTTTTTTTTTTTTAATAAATTGTACAGGTGTATTGTCTGTTGAATGAAAATGAGAAAACATAGGCCAGGTCATGATTGTAAAAGTGCTCTTCAGCATTCCTAAATTTTAATCCCATCATCATGATCATGTATATTATAACTTCATTTATATCTATATTATGATAATTGTGATATGTTAAAATAATATGTAAGTGTGCTTATTACATGTCACGATAGTATGTATTATTATGCTTATTACATGCCACTACTACTTTGTGATAGTTTTTAAGGCTAAATCACAGTTTTTCGAGGAACTGTGAAATGTCAGAAAGATTTACACATCCCTGATGTTATCATATGTTAAGTATAGGATTTAGAGTAAAAATAAAGGTAATTTAAAATCGGTTTTTACAGTGTTACATTTTGCCTTCCTGTATCTACTCTTTACAGCAAATGTCCACTCTCTGTGGCTTTCTGTGATGGTACTAAAGGACACGCTTCAGCTTGTGCTGCTTAGCAATTTAAAGATTTCTGTAGCTAGTTTTGAACAAAGAGGTGTAATCCTGTTCCAAAAGCTGCTTATTCAAACATTTTTAGGTAGTTATTTTGTTGGGTAGTTCCAGATATTTCTGGACATCGATTTACAACACAAATATCATACTAAACCCTTCTGGTTTATTAACTGGCACAGTAGGAGGATAAAATATCCAAATGTGTATTTTTTTTGTCTCTTAAGATAAAGCAGAATAAACTAAAATAAATATTTTTGTTTCAATAATTAAACTAAAGTTTTGAACTGTATTCCGGCCTGTGACATTTTTCTTGGCAAAGCGTATTCCCTTATAGGAGATCTTGAGAAGGTGTTTTCAATTCTGCTGCTAGCTCACATTTACCATTTCTTGCCAATGATAATAATATTTGATTTTGCTCATGTTGACCTTTCTGTCATTATGCCTGTGTATAAATGTCATAGTCATACATGTAAATGTAAATGTGATATGGAACTAATTTCCTGTCATCTGTGAACGGATCTAGCTGAAATTGTTACTTGTGTTTCCATGAAGACAGACTAATTTCTTAAGCCTGGAATATTAGATTATCAGTTTGATCACAACAAGTGGCAATGAAACAATCTGTATCCCTGAACCCATGTGCAAGGAATATTATGTATGATTCTCTGTAGCACAACAACTTTCCCAACCTCCCCACTGTTTCCTTTCACTGTTTCAAGAGGCTGGCAGGACATTTATTAGAATATTAAACTAAAAAAGGAAAATATTTTCATTTTATGAGCCAAGCAACTTCACAGTAGTAGAGCGACTTCAATTTTTAGGAAGTCGCTTATTTGACACATATAATATAATGATAATTTTAAAATTGTCTTTGTTCTATTCTGTAAACACTTGTGTAAAGTGTTTAACATTGCTTATGCCTCTAACAGCTATAATGGCAGCTCTGGGACCAATACAGTTCACAAGTGCTCTTTCTGAAAGCATTAAATTGTGCAGAAGACCAAGAACCCATAAAAAGGAGTTCTACAATTGGAGAATCTTAACATTCTCTCAACTAAGCCTACGATAGCAAGTGGTAGTATCAGAAGTAGTTTACAGATTAATTTTTGGTAAGTTACGTAGGTAGATTTGCCACTGGAAATACAAACTAGTAGGTCTCAACTGTGATCCCCCATAACTAGTGTTTTTCTTTTAAATTCTGACCTAAGTATTTCAGTCTTCTAGATATGTCTGCCAAATATAGGAGTTTTCTTATTCTTTTTTTTTTTTTGTTGTTTGTTTTTTTTTTTTTTTTTTTAAAAAAAAAAAAAAAAAAAAAAAAGCTAAGCTTAAGAATCTGTGATTTTTTAATGACTCTTCCTTGCAGTTTGACATCAGTCAATGCCACTACTGCAAGGTCAAAACTAAATGATGAAATAGAAATGTTTGAGATAAGAGAATATATATGGAACTACAGGTGATCCTTTTCTTGTAACAAGGATAGGGGCAATAATAAGAAAAATAATTTTAAAATTTATCATGAAGTATGTATATTCATTTCCAAAAGCTGCCTTTAGAGGTATACAATTAGGTGAAAATCTCCAAAAATTCCATCTGCAAAATAAATGTCTGATAGCAAGGAACCTTTACAAATCATGATCAATTTGTACTGTAATAGCGAAGAAACTAGTAAACAATTTAAAAGGAATGAAGTGTTGTGGATTAAAAATGTTGATTATAGTTTTTTGAAATGATCACTACAGCAGTGATCATTGTAGGGAATTTGGAATTTGGCTGAGACAGTTTTACTAAAAGAATAAGGATTGCTCAAGATATGTTTATAGAAAGAAAATTTATTCCAGGAGTAGACAGGTGGTATTGTGACAAGTTTGAGATCCAGGCAGGCATTGCATAGAAGAAAGAGCAAAAGACTTCCAGAACTTCTGGGGGAGAGGCAGAAATTATATGCCAATTTTTTAGTGGAATTGATCCAAATGACCCCTGAGATCTTTTCAAGAGTTTGTGACAAGAATACCTCTGGAACAGATAAGAAGCAAGTGGTAGTGGTTTGGACTGGTATTAGGTTAAGAACAATCAGAAAGTGGTGTATCACTAATGAGTGTGTTGCTAGACTGGATACACAACTGTTCAGATATGTGCCAAATCATGGCAAAATACTGGAGAGTCACTCTGCTCAAGTTTAACAAAAATAAATGTTAAAACAGATCCAAAGAATCTGGTTCAGAAATGTAGATATTTTACAGTTGCTTTGTGTTTTTCTGTCATGAGCATTTGGAGATGAACAGCTGAGGGTCATGCTGAGAAGCCCAAGGAAATCATCAGAAATTGCTTAGTGTAGGTTCACCTAATCAACTCTGTTTGACTCTTAATTGTCAAGCATTTAGGAAAGAAATTAAGCAAAATAGCAATTTAAACTGAAAAACAATGTTTCTGTATTGTTTTGAGATACCTTTAAATCCTGTAGTCAATGGTCTAAAGCTTACTTCAGGCACTGTAACCAGCAAAGGACTAGTGACAGATGCTCCTTTACCAGCAATGTTCTGTTATATCAGACAGGGAGATAATATTTAAAATTATTGCAGAATATAATGAAATGCACAGGCTAAGGATTTCATTATCTGACATTAAGAGTATCTTCATGTGGATTTGGAAGATTAATTAAACTTAGGTCTTTTCTCTGAATATCTTTCAATTATCTGAATAAAACACCATGACAATTTTACTATTAACCAGCTTGGGGAATAATTTAAAATATAACCTGTAGAAAAGCATGATAATACTCTGAAAAGCAAAAGCAGCAGCGATGATACCCCTGCCATTAAAGCAGTAGACCATTATGTAAGAATTGTCCTGTGCCATAAAAACTGTAGGCTTCATTTGGGTGACTGCATATTGAAATATGATTGAGAGATCTTTTTACAGAAAATATATGAAACTATTTTTGGCTAATAGAATTTAAAAACTCTAGAAAAATAGTAAGCAAATACTGTAAAAGAATTTTAAACGAGTCCTTCTTGAAGAACTTTAAAAAAGTATCCCTTTTTTAATGTTGACACTGGATTAAGAAGATGGGTTGCATTAAATTTGGACCTCTTCACTTCCATGTCTGCTTATTTGCAGCAGCTGTGTATGGGTCCAACCAGCCACACCACTGAAATCTTGAGTCAATCACAGAAGGATTTTTGTTGGAAGGGACCTTAAAGATCATCTAGTTCCAACCACCCTACCATGGGCAGGAACACCTCCCACTAGGCCAGAATGCACAAGGCCAAATCCAACCTGATCTTGAAATCAGTGTTCAGTATTAACAGAGAAATTTGCTCTTCCCTTACCTAAAGATGAATCAATAGAGTTTTGCTTTGACTTTTTAGGGCCAGAATGATTTTAATGTGGCTCTTCAAACAGCTGCAGTTATGCAGCTGAGGAGATGCTGCACTGCAGCAGCAGTTTGAAGTGAACATCTCAGGAATTTTAAAGTCCTGGCTTTTTTGAAATTACTTTTTCTGTCAACACCACTGTAATGTATAATATACATTTTCTCCCAGTCCAGCCAGTAGTTTGTAACCCTATGCATTAGCTGTAATTATCAGAGCAATTCTGACTTATGTACACACTGTGAAGTACTCCTACCAGGTCAATCACCCTAGATACTGGTGAAGCAAACCATTTCTTTAAAGCAAAACATATTAAAAATATTAAAACAAAGAACTTAATTACTTTTTACTTTTCATGTATTTCAGCCTATTCAACATAGAAGATGTGTTTAGGACCTTATGAACTTATGGGAAACCTTTGTACTCTATTAACATGCTGGATTTCCATTAACATAGAGTTGCAGTCCTCCCCTTACTTCTCCCTTTGGGATAAAAGAACCCTATTTTTAATTGTTTATGGTGTTTTGATTGGATAACTCCTAGCCATCACAAAATAAAGTTTACACTGTTGGAGATACACTATATACTGGAGGAAGAATAGAGATTGTTCCTGAAGTTTTTATGTAGAAATCTGTGGTGTCTTACTGCCTTTTTAGATCTTCCCAAATTTCTTGCAGGTCAGCAAATAATACAGGTCAGTATTCATCAAATCATGAATTTCTGCATTTGTACCAACACACTGAGTAGGGAGAGTGGGAAATTCTGTCAAAGTAATGTGCATTTGACAAATAATTTGAAACTGTGAAATTAACATAGAAGGGTTTGTTGTTTGTTTTCTTTTACATATTGCTGGGTTTTGTGGTGTTTTGGTTTGTTTTTTTTTTTTTTTTTTTTTGCTGGTCCCAGTGGCACATAATCAAATAATCAAGAATTGTCATAAGTATGTTCACACTTATGAATCATCTGGGAAATACTTTACTTTAAAAGCTTTTTATACAGTTTTGGCTATTGGGCTGTTTGTCATAGTGTTATTTTTGTCTAAGAATCTTTAACATTCCATGATAATGTACAGTTCACTAGAGTTATGATGATGAAATAAAGCTTCCTCTGGATATAACATTGCAGGATGCAGACTACTTAAGGGCAGATGAAAGGCATGCAGCAGGTCTAGCACCATTTCCCCAGAAGACTGCAGTTGTATACGTCTTGCAGCCAAGCAGTTTGCTGGTAGAACAAAATTAATAACAATAAACACATCTGAGCATCCCTAAACCTTTCACCAACTGACAAAGCAGCTTTGTCCAGACAGCAGACTCATGAAGTACTTTAAATAAGCCCTGGCCCAGGTGAACTCTCTTCAGACAGCTTTATAGCACTATGCCACCACAGACCTGCCAGCTGCCTGAAGGTTTCTCCAGCAAGAGAATGCTTTGGGTGCTCTAGAGCTGTTGATACTTTTCCCTCACCTGCCTTTACATTCTCAGCTAGCTGGACTGGCATGTGTTGACTGTAGGGCTGTGGGAGTAGGAAGACAAAAGCAAACATCTTAATGCACACCCCTCAATGAAGGACAGTAGCTGGTAGTCTGTCTCTACTTGACAAGATCAATCAATGAGAGAGCAAAGCATCATACAACAAACCAAACCTGTTGTGGTATGTTGTAGAGCTATTTAGATTTCGGACTCCGTTTCTGAAGGTGATTCAGTAGAGTCACTCTAGTAGTATTTAGTTTTCTTAATTTTAAGAAAGAAATTTGTATATAAATGTAAGTCACAAGTGCATCCACCTATATAAACAAATCTTGCTATTGGGCAAATGTTTACATAAAAACTGGTTAATTTTAGCCTGTGACAATATTTTTGAACATCTGCATTTCAGTCAAAGTAATTTGAGTGATTCAAAGGAGATAAAACAAGATGATTTACTAACTGATACATGGGTCTTTTCTCCCACATTGGAAGTAAGTTGTGGGTTTTTTTCCTGTCAATATATTGTCATTCAAATTACTTCCTTTCCATTGGCATCTCTGCATCTAATCCAACTGTTGTCACGACCCTAGCATACTGATGTGAACAAATTAGCTGATAAAGTAAAAGTATGTTGTAGAATTGTGTTTCTTGGGTAGCTATGGGTGGCATGAAATGGTAAGTCGTGTTTTGTTTTTATGTTCAATCAGAAGAAATAGAAAATCATGTGTATTGAATTTCCTATGTATATGACAAATTGATTACATCTGAAAATATTTGCTAGACATCTAGCATAAAATGAGTACGAAATTTAATCCTTAATCTTCCCTTTCTCTTGCTGTTGCCCAGATACAAGCTTTCTTCAAAGGCCATCAGCCTTCTAAAGCTGTTTCTTTCATGGGTAAATAAGTAATTTTGTCATAGAGACCAGACTAGCAATTTAAATTCCGTTAAAGTACCTAGATTTGCACATTCTCTCTTCATTTTCTGTGTTTTAGCCTTGTATCCTCTGTGAAAGGCCGTGTTCCAAGCAGCATTGTACTCTGGAGACCAACACTCGTTTTTTAAATTCTGTGTTAGTATTAATAATTTAAGGTGGTGTGGGGTTGGATGCAGGTTATGTGGGCCTTCTGCCTCAACTGTAGAATAGCATTCCTTATTTATCTGCTTGAGGAAGAATATGAGGAAGCGTACATGTTTTCTATGTTTGAGTGATTAATTTTTATTTTTCTACAGGAAGAGCAGTTGTTTCTTCCCTGGTCTTAACAGGAACCGAAGTAAAATTCTAAAATATTTCTTGTGGAAAGCAAATCAAAATATGGTGTAAAAGTCTCCTCTTTATTTGTTACTCTGTTTCCTGGCATGGAAATGACTGCTGGGGCATACAGTAAATGTCGCTAAGGTATTACTTGAGGACACGGTTGAGTAACTTTGCATAATGAGACCTACTTCTGATTGTCTAATTAGTTATGCATAGCTGTAGCAATGCAAAACTATGCCTCAAATAGAAATCTATTGTCATAGGTTACTTGATTACCTGAGTGTGGCTTCTGCCTGTATTATGGTTCCTCTCTTTGTAATGACAAATGCCATGGGCTTCTATTGAATATTATAACAACTTTTTCATGCAATTACATCAGCTGTACATTTTAATTAATTCTTCAATATGTCAGTCATCACATTTAATAAAGGAATACTACTATGCATGAAATATTCCAGTATAGACAAAGAAACGTGTATATACTCTTTATTCCTTTCAATGTTTTTAATGATAAGAAAACTTGAGAAGAGCTTGCTAATCATCCGTTTGTTATTATCAGGCAGCAATCTTTGTATTCAGTTTGCCATGAATGTCTGATGTATAATATTTTGGTAGGACAAAATTTCTGCAAAAGTAAGAAATATAACACCTCTGAGGAGTGGGATATGATTGCTAATGTAAAGGCAGTAGGAGCTCTTTCAGAATCATACATCCTTAGGAAAGCTTGTTGTGACAAGATTGTTGCATTTGTGGCCTGACATTAATTAGCTTTTGTGAGATAGGATAATCATGAACAGTATACAGTCAAAGGTGCCATACTCTCTTAATTTGGTTGTGGTCTTGTCAAGCTCCTAAACCAGAGTGTCCTGCCACCTTCTCAGGTCACAAGAGAGTTCTTGGCTTTTATCAAAACTTGTTGCCATGGCCAAGAGAGATCAAGAATCCTTTCTATTAAGAAAAACAATGGAGCTTATGAGCATGCCAATGTAACAATGCCAAGATTGAAAATATGTAACCGACCTACTGGAAAACTTTACGATGAAGTTTAAAATTCTACACAGAACCCCTCTTTATTTTTGGTATGCCAGGACAGTGAAGATGTCAGGGATTTTAAGTGGAGATAATATTAAAGAATCTAGTCGACTACTCTTTTTGAGAATTAGAAAACTTTTTTTTTTCTTAATCCAGTTCCACAAATTCTCCAGGGGTATAAGATCAATTTATCATTTGTCATATCCAGATGGTAAGTAAATGAACAGTTTCACCATTGGGCCTGCTATCCAAAATATTCCTAGAGGAATATAAATGAACGCATCATTTACAGTGGCCAGATGGCAATTCAGAAGACAATTCCATGTTCTAGTCATTATGCAGTTTCTATCTGTACTGCATAAACCTATTCTGGCTTTTGTTCACTGTCTGAGGAAAGTGCCATAGAAGACTGAAAGTGTGAATATGAGGGTTTACCCATTGTTTTAAAGAACTTGAACTTGTGCTCAAGTATTGCATTTCTACCAGAAGCATCAATAATCTATCAGTAAATATTTTGCTGTTCAAATGGGAAACTCCATCTAATGATAGGAGATCTGTTTAGCAGCAGATAAATTTTCATCGGAACACATTTCAGCAATTTAGATCACTGGAAAATGTATGGGTTTTGCTCATATTTATCTTCATATCGATTACCTGTGAAAACTTATAATATGCTCAAATGTTGTATTTACCTAAAATCAAAATGGTTCCAAATTTTATCAGGTTTGTATAGTTAACAATGATAATAGATATTTTACAGGAAACATTTCAAAATATTAGTACCGCTATAATATATTCTATTCACTTGGGAAATCTCCAGGTCTTTGTACTTTATGCTGCCTGCTGTTTCAGTGAAAAAGAGCTTTTTATGGATAATTGTTTTTTCTAAGCTCTAGGAATATATTCTTTCCCAGCTGTCAGTAAGGATGATGTGAAATTGTAGTGACATATGAAAGAGAAGATTTAATTTAAAAATTGTTATCAACTGTCTAATTTCACTTAAATATTTCAACCTGAATGTAAAAAGTTGTGTTAAAAGTTGGCTAAGAGACTGCTATTACTGGGCCTTCTCATCTGAGACTTCTTAAGAGAACAATTGCTTCATTTGACATGAAAATATTCTGCTACTCTGTCTGAGAATTAGTAATGATCTTTCTATATTTTCTGCAATAAAAACATGTTTGAACTCATTGTAAAAGTGAAATAAGGGACTGCAAGGTGCTTGGATCTCAAAGCCATGGTGAATAGGAAGATTTTTAAAGTTACTGTTTTATAATGTTTGACTGTATATCTGGAGAACTTCATGAAAATTCTGAAGCAGTTTAACTTAAATCAAAGGCTATTTACCATGGTTTGGGTGTTTTCTTGGCACCGAGATAACAATTCTACAGTAAGTACTTGAGAAAATCATCCTTCATTTAATGCATGTTTCAAAGGGAAATATGCATACAGATCCTACCTTGATTGTGGTCTACTTTCTTATGTATCAGAAGTAGTCTATATACAAGAATAGATTCAGTACTCTCTTGCAGCCAAGTTGATAACAATGCATGTATAACACACAAATGTTTAAACTGAAAAGGGATGACATTTTTAGAGACGTTTAAAAGAGCAAAAAATTAAAAATAAATTATATTTAATTATTCGGTGTATATCTTTCAAAATGTCAGTCTCTTTACAAAAGTGCTAAAGGCCACAAGTAGAATTTTTTAACTTTCTGTTTTAAATACAGATTGGAAATCAATTTAGTAACTTTTAAATTCTCTGCTTCTGTTTTTAAAATGTACCTTCTCACTCTTTCAGACTGTACTCCTTTTCCTCCCACATAATTTCTAACTGTCTAAACTGCAAGACATATTCAAAGATGAGCCACTTGTGTAAAGCAAATATTTCAGATAATTACTACCTTTTTTCTCTCTCCTAACTACTTTCAAAAGCTATACTTTCTTTAAAACTGTACTAAAATTTATTTCTAGCCCAATGACACACTTAAGATCTAATCTATTACCTTCTTAAAATGTAGTAGTTAGCATTATTTTTGTCTATAAGATCTGTAGAGTTATAATAATTGGATAAAATTATATCCCTGGTGAAGTCAATTGAAAAATTAACCTTTGTTTACTTCATTAGGACCTGGGTTACATCTATTAGGTGAAGGAAAGCTTCTTCTCAAATTTAAAATATATAGAAAATACTAGCCAGAACAGTTTTAGACAATTTTAAATGACTTTGAAATGATTTCCTCTTTCTTTAATTATACATAGAATATTTAGCTTAGGCAGCTAAATATTGGTGTGAGGCAGTCATGCACAATAATTGTATTAGAGTTTGTATATTTAACTTGTCTAACACACATCGTTAAGACTTGATGCAACCTTAATTTATTGATATTAATAACTACATTTTGTATTCTGTGGGGGACAGTGTAAAAGAAGTTTGTGGGTAGTAAAGTACTGAAAGAAATGTCAGCATTTGCTTCATCAAATGTTTACATTCATCAAGAACATTATATGAAGTTTCCAAAGTCAATGGCTATTCTAGAAACCTTTTCCCATGCCACCGCAGGAGCAGCAGGTTCTGCTACTGAAATGCCATAGGAACTGCATGGAAACAGCTGAAGGGAAGCATTCTCTGTGGCCTGGTTGTTTTGTCAACTTGAAATGCATTTCTTACTTTCAAGTGCTTGGTTATACAAAAAAACCCCAACATTTCATAATACTTTGGGAAAGGAGATTGATACATAATTGGTATTGTTTTGTGATTGTCTGTAATCTGTTATAGCCTGTTACAATCTGTGTGGTCAATCCAAGTCAAAACTCCTAAAATCTTAGACCAATCACTGACATATTGTCTGTCCCTATAAAAACATAGAGCAGACCCAGTTTTTATATTTTCATAGAAAATCTCTGAAGAAAAGTTAATGTCAGAAAACAAATTACTCAATCCCTATATAATTGTCTATTTACAGTAATTGATCTTTTATTTTTGTAGCGAACTTATCCTATCCAGCATTGACATTGATGCAACTGGAGATTGGGAATGTCTAGTCAACAATTCCTATGGAAATAGCTCTAAAAAAGTAGAAATTGTAGTACTTGAAACGGCTGCACCCTACTGCCCTGCAGAAAGAGTTATTAACAACAAGGGAGATTTCAGGTATGATTTTTCATACATTAATATATTGAGTGTGTTTCATACATTAATATATTTACAGATCATATTCATCCTTAGATGATGCTTCAGCGTCAGTTACGAAGATGTCACTTATTTTACTAGTAATTTTTACGTAATACAGTAGGAAGGAGGACCACAGTGTGATTTTTATGGGAAGTGCAGCTAGTGCTTGAAGAACAGCAGTGGTTTGTGAAAGTCAGACAATATTTATTCTAATTCCCCAGTGTGAGATTATGGAAAATTTCAAAATACCTGGGATTTTTGCAACTGAAAATGAAGGCTCAAAATTGTTCTTGATCTTTTCTAAATTATGGAATATGGTAACACTGCATTAAAGCACTAGAAGATTAAATCTAAAGTACTTTTCCAGTTCTGCTGATTTCATTCAGATGAGATTAGAGGTAACAAATAACATAAAGCTGTTAGTAAAATATTTCACTGAAGAGAATTGAAATAGTGAGTAAAACTACTTGGTAAAACAAATAGATCATCTGAGGTGAGCTTAAGGACACACACAGTTCCACCAATATATCACATCATTAGAAAACACATCCATCCTGCTATCTGAATCTTAGAGTCTGAACAATTTTGCTGACTAAATGTAATTTTTGTTTCATCTTTGCTTTTATCTACATATGCTGGTAGGTTGTGGGGTTTTTTTGTGTGTTTTCTTTTTTTTATTTTTTGGGGGGGGTTTGTTTTGTTTGGGGTTTTTGTTTTTTCTTTTTAAATTCTTATAAACTGAAGAAAAAGTTAAAGATTCTGTGTAATTTGGTATTGTTTTTGGTTGGCTATAAAATACTTAAACGGTATGCATAAAGCCCTTAAACAAAATATAATCACCTGCTTGACAATAACACTGATGTATGATGGCATTCCCATTGAAAAATCAAAAAGGTAATTTGTTACCAAATGAATTATAGTTAATGAAAGGGAAAGTAGAGGAGAGAGGAGGCGTCTCTTAAACACTAGAACTTTCTGCAAATATTTGTGACCTGAAAGCCTCTCTTAATTTTTAAATAACCTTTAAAAGTTTTTCAAAGACCTTTTACTACTGTTTCTTGTGTTTGAATAAAAAGAATTAATTAGAAAGAAGTGCAGAAACTAACTCACATAACCTCTTTTCTCTTTACTATGAAGCTGTTTTATTGTGTGTTAACCTCAGTTTCAGTGAGTATTCCACATTTGCTGAACATATATTTATATACCTATTTAATCCATATATATGGATTAAAATCCATGAGGGACTTTTGACAGTCTCAAATATAGATTTTTTTTTGTTATCAAAAAAACTGCCTTTGTGTTTTCTCATAGTGGAAGTGCTTAAATGTATTTTAATTAGGTCTTTTAAATTGCACATACTTCCTATCAGATAACATATACTGAATCTTTTGGATGACAAGTTTGCGACATTCATATTCTTGCCAAAAAGTGACATCCTGCTCTTCGTAAATAAACATATATAAATTCTACAGACTGCACAAACTAACACCAGGGGCATTTTTGTGATTTTATATAAATCAAAAGAACAGGAGTGCACATCTCTTTCTATATTGATCATCTTTCCAGAAATCCATATACATTTATTTTAAAAACGTATATCAAAAGGCTGCTGAGTCCATAGGTTCTGTTGTCACTTGAAGGAATGAATTTTAAAGTATAGCAAATTTATCAGGCTCAAACTCAGCATTAGGTTTATTCTCAGCTATCACACCACTAATTTTTCTTACAAAAGTCTTTGAAGTTTTGATAACACAGCAAGTATGTAAGTAGAAAGAGTTGAACCACAAAAGCAAAGTTAGAAAGAACGGTTGTTTTATTGGAAAAAAAAAAAGCATAAACTGTTAGGGATGTATTTCTTTCAGTTGACCAGGCTAGGTGGTATTTATAATTGCACAACTGTAGCAAGAATTAGGCACTGTGAGTCAGAATTAACTAGCCTTATGTACTAAGAATTTTATTCTATGATTGCCATATTTTGCTGATTTTTTTTTTCCAGCTGTATGTAAGATCATTCTGAAATGTGAATGGCAATGTTATGTCCTATCATTCCTATTCATAAAGGCTAGATTCTGCTACCTATGTTAATACTAGTTTCAGAATTATCTCTATAGTTTTACTTTTCAGGTAAGTTGGTAGTATGACCCAATTGCATTTATGCAAATGTTTTACTAAAAATATTATTTCAGCCCAGAGGCAAAAAAAATATACTACTGTACATATTTTGATTTTTTTTGTGGAGCTCCTTTCATGGTTCACTTTGTATCAACTGTTTTTACATGACAGAATTAATTATTCTAGTGACAGATAGTTCTGACATAGAAAAGTATTTTTCTTCTTACAATTTCTTGTGAAATGAGGAAACCTTACATAGCCCCAAACCTGTCAGTACATTATGGAAAAATGTCCAAATGGATCTATGTTGTATAACTGCGAGGGGCTAATTGAGCAAAGGTTGATTGTCAAAGTGTGGCTTCACTAGCAGGAAGAATATTTTTATGATTGATTTGGTTTAGTCATTACATCAGTGCAGTTGAAGAACTATATCCTTTCCACACATGCTGAGTTGATGATATGCTTCTGGTTTTCTTTGATTTCTCCCAATTACTTGGTGCTGCTATGTCCATACTAGCCTAGAAATGGCAATGGATTTGGTATCAAAAGAAGTAGATCCTAGTTGTGCTGTTCTAGAGAATGCAGCAGATATACAGAAAAAGTATTATATAATGGACCAACGAGCTAAATAGAATCATTCTGCCTGCTCTTGATATATAGTTTGTTTTCAAAAACTGTTGTGGAATCATACTGTATAAATCATATATACATAAATAGTTATTTTTTGATGGTGAACCCCTTCCTCCTCCATAAGATATAATATCATGAAATCTTGTTTATTGGGTTCTGACACACTCAGGGATTTTTTTTGTTTCAGGGCTTTGTGGTAGAGAGGGCTTAGTAGTTTTTTAAATTGAGAAGCAAAGGTTGCCAGGTACATTTTGAACATTTACCTTTTACAGCATTTAGTAATAGGGTTTTGTGTTGGATTTTATTTGGTTTGGGGTTTGATGTTGGTTTTTTTATTGCTTTATGGACTGCTCTGCTTTGTGCCGTCTGCAAAGATGAATGTAGGGAA
>NW_008631654.1:25381-55409 GCF_000691845.1 Merops nubicus
TATCTTTGTCCTTAATACCAAAGACATTCCTGCAGCTAATGTAGAATTAGTGTGTGACCAGCCAGATTTGCACCTGTATAATTTTGACGTTTTCCAAGGAAGCAAAGTAATTTTTTATAGAACATAATAAAGTAACATTTTTAAATAGCCTTTTTTTCTCATATATCCTGTATACTGTTGCTATGTTGCAAGTTACCTTTAAATAAGAAATTTCATGTTGTAATTTTTTATCATCCTGTTGTTCATAGATGGCCCAAAACGTTGGCTGGGATAACTGCGTATCATCCTTGTCTTCAGTATTCGTTTAAAACCATTGCCTTTCACAATGGTGGAGAAGAATCTAAGGCATGGCGTAAATGTAATCGAACTGGACGTTGGGATGAAGAAAACTATTCTGAATGTCCTTATTCACAAGAAGTAACTCAAGTTCTTCATGCCTTTAGTCAGGTACCATTATGAAATCCAGGATTTCCCTTCCTTAGTACCGATTTCATTAAATAGCTCACAAGAAATATCTGTTCAGCCACAAGTTTGGGGTTGCTGGACTTTTTACAGTGTTTTACTTGAAAGACTATGTTTGGTAATTGAAGTTGTAGTAGGAACAAAAGCACAGCATTTATTTCCTTTATTTTAACTTTTCTTTTTTTCTTCTGGGTTCCTGGATGACCATTAGAAATGTTGGCAAGGGTCATCAGTGCTTCACTTCAGTTCCTTCTTTGTCTTCCCCTCATGCAATCTTAACAGAGAGATACTGATTTCTCATGAAGTCTTGTATAGATGATCTGTCGAGGTCCCTTCCAACCCCTATGATTCTATGATTCTATGATCAGAGGTTTTCATCATTTAAGTGCCTTTCCTCATTGTCATTGTCCATAGTATGTTTTAAAAAGGCCGTGGAAATGAAGCCTACTTCAGAATGCCTTTTTGGTGTCTTCAAAAAAACTCAGTATTTAAATGGTTTCTTATGGATAAGTAGAAGAGAGAATGAGATAGAAAAGTAAACGGGTAGAAATTAGAGGAAAAAAGAGCATAACAGAGAACAGCATAGAGGATGATAAGAGACCTGTAACTGCCTTATAAACTTCTGCAACTTTCAGTTACCTTGGTAAATTATTCCAATGAAATCTAGGACCTTCTTCTGAAGATACATGCATATGCCCCTGAAATTTATGTCCATGGTACTGCTGATGGACATGGATAAATTAACGTGAAATTGCAGCAAGCATTATACAAATGGATGTATTCTCCTATTTTTTAAAAGGGAGTGAAGCTAACTGATTTATTACATCTAACAATTCTGATGTATTTTCAGATGCACATCAATTTGACAACCGTTCTTGAATTTTCCCGCCAGCTGACGGCCTACACAAGAGGTGCTTCCCACTTTGTGGATAAAATGGATGTAATATATTTGGCTTATATAATGGAAAAGTTGATTGTCTTCGTGGATGAAGTTGAAGATGTAAGATATCTTCTCTATGCTAAAAAAAAGTAGAACTTAGGAGTGAAGTCTCCAGATATGGCCCTGTTCTTAATGTGTGCAGGCACACACTGAAGTGTAGCTTCTAAATTGATTGCTGGTGCTCTGCAGATGTTCTGCATATACTGTGATATGTTTCTTTATAGCAAAAAGGACAACTAAGCCATCTCATCTGACTGACAAACATTGCTGCTTAGGAATAAACATTGCTTTTCAATAAAACACTTCTTTAATTTTCTTTTTTATTTTAATTTCTACCATGTCTAACATGTTAGGATGAACTCAAGGTGCTTGTCCCTCTGGCCACTGGAGTTACACATGCCTCTTTTTTTGTTTTCCCCTATTTCATAAGTAGGCTTTCACTGAGTTTTGAAAACATGTATCACTTCATGTGAAGAAAAGATAATGTGTCTTTAAGTGCAACTTCCTACAGAAAATTTTAGTGTAATGTATGGCATTATTACAGGGAAATCTAATCAGAGTTATGCAAACCCTATGGGAAAAATAGGTTTTTATAGAGAACAGCAATATTCATCATAGTTTTAACTGTTAATTTTCAGAGTAACTGCTTGCATAAGGATTTCATAACCTGTAATTTTGCACACACGATAGCTATAGTTAAAACATTTGTTTTCTTTTGGTTTGACAATGTTCATTCCTTTCTGGCTCAGGGGATTTTAACAGTTACCATTTTAGTGCCAGTTTGAGAAAGCCTCCAACTTCAATTCCTTCATTATATGCCAGACCTAAAGTGTATTATTAAGTGCTCTCCAAGAATCATGTTTCAAAGCTATGACTGTATTTCAGCTCAAAATCCTGATAAGATCTCAGTGCTTTCTGGCAAAACAAAAATTTACTATCCAAAAGAAACAGTTGGATTTACCATAAAGCCTTTTTATTTTTCTAGCAGCTGATGCATTATCCATTAAAACTGAGCACTATCTCTAATTTTGTTACACCTTTCAAATAGGTATTAGTTTCTGTTTTTTGCTGTTGTAACATCTTTATCTCTACATCTTGTACTTTGTAATCCCTTATAGTTTTCATAATTTAGAACATTTCTCATAATTTGTCTCAGTCTATATTTATTGACCTTGACAAAAATATCTTTCAAATATATTTCTCCCCACAAGGCCCTTTGATTAAAGATGAAGCAGATGAGAGACTCAATTTTTGTGGGTGTAAAAAGCTTTAAAATTGTGAATAAAAAAAAGCTTTTCTCTTCAAGTTAGTTGAACTTTTCTTGCTCTTTATTTTTCATTCCATTTAATTTTCTTAATAGAATCAAAACTGTCTTTGAATGACGGCAACCAAGAAAAATAAGGTGCCAGCTTTCCCTTGTATTCTTCTGTACTCTTTTCCTGGTTTTATGAGTTTTCCAGACAATATCAGTTTTGTTTTGGTTTTTGTCATTTTGGTTTTTGTTTTGTTTTGTTTTTTTTCTCTTCCAGGTCGGGGATGCTCTTATCGAGATTGCCAGCAATATAATGTTGGTCGATGACCATGTGTTGTGGATGGCTCAAAAGGAAGACAAAGCCTGCACTAGGATTGTACGATGTGTGGAACACATTGCAAATCAAATACTGACCAGCAGTATTCAAGTTATATCAAAGGTATTACAGAAAATTACTGAATTTTTTGTCAGAATTTATTTTTAAAATGACATTTTTATTCACAATTTTTACAATAAAGTAGTGTACAGAGAAGCAAGACTCTGTAAGCCAGATAGACAACATAGCCAATTTACATTGATATACTTGGATTATGTGATTTATTGTTTTTTCTTCTCCTGGATTCTCTTTGGGAAGCCAAAATGTGGTTTTGAGTATAACTGATAGTATTAAAAAGTGTTTTTTCTTGACTTTGATTTATTGCATTTATTCTTACAATAGTCTGTCCACAACAACATCTTTCTAGTGTTATTACTGTTCACTCATTTTCTATTGTTCTTGATACTGTAGCATGTCAGTTTATTTTGAAAAGTCCAAGTTAAGTGAATGAAAATTTTAATAAAAGACAGCATGCTTCCTTGTTGCTTGATGACTTTAATATGCCATTCAGAGAGGATTCTAGACAATACTTGCTTAAAGCATTTAGAAAATGATCTTGTCATGAAGTTTACTAATTTTTTAATTTGTTTTAAATTTTTAGAAGGAAATTGTAGCAGCATGAAATAATTGTTCCTATTCCTTGGCCTCTGTCTGCATGAATTTGTCACTTAGATACTGAGGGGTTGTCATCTAGACACAGAGAAACTGTCTTTTTGTCAGTTTTAACATCTAAATAACAGGAATACATCTAAAACAGAAGCTTGAAACTTATCCTTTTAGAGTTTTAGATACATACATATTTTTAAAGCTGTATCACTTCTTGGGTTGGTTTGCTGGCTTGATTGATTTTAAACGACCTTGATTTTAGCAGTTGAACACTGTTGAAAAGTGAGTTCAATGTTAAGTTTCAATTACAGCATTAAGGTATAAAAGTTAAACAAACAAACAAACAAACAATAAAAAAATAAGAACAACAACAAACTAACAGTTATAGACTGAGCAGAATTACAGGCTGAGTCAAGTAGCAGAACGGGCTTAATTCCTTCACAGTATATTTGTAGAAAATCAGTCTTTCAAGCAAAGACAAGAATAAATTGGTCTGGTTCCTAAATGAAGTTTTACATTTAATTCAAATTTATATAAAAAAATTACATTTGCTAAAAATATTTCCCTTAAATACAAAGATACATAGAATGTGCCTTTTAGAAGCATTTTGCGATGTGACAGCTAGAAGAGTTCTTTTGCCTTATACCTAAATTTTAAATGCCAAATACTAAAGGTCTTTTTTTTTTTTTTTTTCTCTCCTCTTGTCACTGCTTTAGGAAACTGTTAACTTCACTGGAAACAGTAATTCTGTGTGCTCAGACAGAGATCTGTGTAGACTAACCTTTTTGCCATGCTTTATTTTTTTGATTCTTATAGTTGTCTGTGGGAGAATTAGTTGAGTGTTGGGTGAAATTTGTAAATAAACAAATCTGTGGAGTTTTTCTGATGTCGTCTCATGCAATACCAAACACTTCTGTTCCTTTGGGAGGCCAGCCAGCAAACTGTCTCACAGAAACTGCATCTGCTTTCTTTATTTTAAACTACAACTAATAAAAACCTCAAAACGTAGGTAGCTGTTAGCTAATATATAATTCCTGAAAAAATGGAGCCTCTATAAACTGTGTCAGTCGTATGACATATGCACAACTCTGTTCCCTGTACATTGAAAAGCTACTTGGCAGCCATGACTATTACTCTTACATTGTTTTTTGAAGACAAAAATGTTTTTTTCCAGTTCCATGAGTGGAATGACTAATTTTAAGGTCAGAAAAAGAACAGGAGGTGTGCTTTTGTTTATATCTTCCTAAGTCTCCTTTGCTGTCAAGTGGTGTACGAAACACACTGCAGGAAGAATGGCTAGCAGTAACTTTCTAATACTAGATAATTTCACAGATATGTATACACGTGCTAGATTTCATACTATGATTCATTTAATGATCATATAACTATGAAACAAATAAGACATTATTCTGCTGTATGGCATTTAACATCTTCGAGAACTTGTGTGGACAAAAGGTTCCTGTTAGGATTCTGCTGGGGCCTCCCCAGCCAGGGCATGCCCTGCTGCCCCTGACTGGGGAGCGGGGAGGCTGGGGGCAGTCAGGGGCAGCCCCAGCCCAAGGGTACATCCTCAGTGGTGATGATGAGGCCAGGCAGGCCAGGCCATGGCAAGGAGGCCAGCCCCAGCTCAGTGATGGGCCTTTCATTTCATCCTCCAGCTGATGAGACTGTAAGAACATTGTAGGCTAATTGCAGTGCAGCTTTTTGTTTATGCTTTTAGTCTTTGCAGCATTTGGCACTGCTCTCAGCTTACCCAGGTAACCATCCCCTTTGGTCCTTCTGCTGAGTGGTACCTCTGTTAGGTTTAGGAACACCAAATTTTGGTTTTCTGTATCTGTAATGAGTAGAGACAAGATTATCTTGTAGTTTTTCATAATGTGTACCTCACTCTAACTTGTTTCCTCAGTTAATTTTCGTCTGAGTTCTTCTGTATCTATTTTGTAGCACATTTTACAATCCTGTATAATTAATATTGCTTTATCTTCCATTTTACCCATCTGTTTCTATATAATGAGAATGGCATGTTCACACTGTTTGAGCATTGATAGGCCCTTACAGGTATATTTGGGGAGTGGAAAACCCCAAGAGTTTAAAGAATTTAAGAAATGGACCTCACTGTTGTAAAATGAATCCTCACTTGAATCCTCAGTACAACACAATCTAGCAAACCTCTTATCCACCATCAGCTCACAAATGTGGAACAGGAAACTAGTGTTACACTGATTCTACAGCAGGAACTGTGAAGCTATGAATGATTAAATGGCTTTTCCCAAGATTAAAGAAAATCTGGTACCACACAAGACTTTTAATTTTTAATTTTATTGCTTTAAATCAGGATTGATTCCACTGAAGCTGATAGTGACACAACTACAGAACTCATATAGTAATAACCAATATAAACTGATGTATTCCTAAAGAAGGTTCAAGCAAACACACTGTGCCATTGTAGAATTCTAGGTAAACTTCTAATATGAGTTCTGTTTTCAGTCTTAGCCTATGAATACGTATAGAAATGTGTGGCTGCACAATCCTTTATAAAGTATATACAGTAAATACACAATGCACATATAATAATGCAATTATGCCTAATGAGTTAGCAACATAACTGCTTCTCGATGTTTTCACAGGTATCTCGTAATATTGCTCTGGAAGCCTTTATGATCAAGCCATCTAGTTTCACAGGAATGACTTGCACTGCCTTCCAGAAAATATCTGCAAATTCTGACAAGTCAGTAGTGCGTGATTTGGGAAACTGGGAAACAAATCACCATCCTGATCAACATCTGAATTTCAAGTGCAACACTGGCAATCTAAATAGTTCCTTGGAGAGTTCTTCTACCAGGGTAAGTCAGTACAATTGTGAATATAGATGATTTATTTCAGTGTGTTCTCAGTAGTATCTTTAAGCAGAATACTTATTTGGGAAATGTTAGAATTGTAAACTGTTTAAAAATTCCAACATGTAAGTGGCTTTAAATTGGTGTAGTTGGTGTAGCATATTTTGTTGTATTAACAAGTGTACCATTTAATGTAATCAAGCAGAATGCAGGAACGCAGCATGTGAACAGAAATGAGCAAATGTCTTGTTCTTTCTGTCTCTAGATCCAGTTCTGCAAACTTTTATATGTGTAAGCAATCTCTTTAAAGGAATTTGGAAATACTTGTTTTAAGTGAGGTGCTTTCAGAGGATTTACATTGCAAAAATATAATTTATTTTTTTTTTTTTAGAAATTACCTTTACTTCTGCTAAATAATATGATATTCTCTATCATCTTGAACTCTATGCAGAGGGAGAGTGTTGTGGTGAAGTTTTTGAGTCATAGATGAAGAAAACCATAATAAATAAGCCTTTTAATAAAGTGCACTCTTATTATCAAATAATGAAGTAGAACAATAAAATTTTGATCCAGCAGAAAATGGAATTTTGCATTTGGCTGAGCATGTTATTAAATTTAAGTATTGCAGAGTTGAATTTTTGTTATCCTTCAGCTGAATCTCAGTTTAAAAGGCTTATTTCTTGAAATACTGTGACGAAATTATACTTTTCTGGACAACATTAGCAGTTTATTGAACCTTGAAAGTATTTTGAAGTTATTTTCTCTTCAGTGCATTTTTATCCTCTTTATGGCCTACACAGTCAGTGATGTGGTAGTTTGTGCTCTCAGGATCTTCTGGTAAAAAGGAGTCATCTTAATAATAGAAGAATAGGTTAAATTTATTTCCTGGTAAGCAGTTAATTTCTTCTGTCTGTTATAGATATGTCTGTCTATAGGAAAGAGAAAATTGTCTCTGAAAAGAGAAGAGTTTAATATCCATAATGTGAAAACCAGTGTCAAAGATCTAAAAGATACAAGATTTCTGCAAGAATCAACTCTGGGACACTTTGCAATATATGAGATAGTATTATCAGTATAGAAATATACATGAGATTACATGGATTGGAAAGTTTTCTTTATCAGCTCTACCAATATATTTTGTTTGATGGTCAAGTACTGGTCACTCTCCTGTTATAAAGAATTCTACCATAAATGCAAATTTCTCATCTTTCCTATCAGCATGCGTCAAATGCTCAGAGTAAATTAGAATATTTGAGGCCCTGTTCTAAAATGTTGTCAGAATGTCACAATATAAAGACCTTAGTAAAATCTTTCATAATGCATTTTGTACCTAGCTGAATTTATACAACACACAGAAGGCAGACTCTCCTGACTAAACAAAGAAAGATGCTAGGAGAAAGAAAGTAAACTTATTACCATGCAGACCAGTTCTGAAGTATGTGATATATATGCTGACAGACTTTATCAGGTAGACCACTAGTTATCACCTGTATGTGAATTTATAAATATTAGAACAATAGAGGAGATTATAGATTCATCTAAATGTTAGTTTCATGGCTTTATGTTTTAACACTAAGGTGTACTCTGGTTTTAATGTGATGTATGAATAAACAGGCTGAATAATTTCCTTTAACTTCATCCTGAAAAAAAAGATATTTTTATTCATTGTTCTCTGAAACTCTGAGGCTAAGCACTCCTTTAATTCTTTCTGGAATGGGTTGCATTTCTTCATTGTTAGTAGAATGATCTGTAGAATTGTAACTGATGACAGAAAATTAGATTCTTTATTATCATCCACTAGCAAAATTATTTCTATATTTGCTCAATGAAGGCAAAGCGTAAACCTACTTGACTGTGCTATACAATGCTCAGGAAATGAGAATTTGTGATCGAGGTGAAAGTTGCTTGTTTTACTTACTCATGTTTAGTCACTATATTTTAAAATAATACTCAATTATTATGTCTCCCTCTTTAGAATTTCATCTTAGATACTGAGATTATTCTTAGAATCTTCCTCTATTTAGCATAGGATTATTCATAGAGAAGAAAAAAATGTAATGAAAATCACAAAGTACAAATGGTAATTAAGAATTTAATTTACTTCTAATAAAAATGTGAAAAGTTCTCCTTAAAAAACTTATTAAAAGAGAATGTGTATATATTACTGTGCTAAAAAGTCTAGCCCTCTTCAAATATATGATTTATAAATCATGTGCTCACTAAGCATAAACAATTGTTCATGCCATCTGTCTGTTGCTAACCAATTGCACTAATAAATTTAAAAAGTGAATACTCGTGAAGCAGTTTGTGGGCAGTTGATGGAAAAAAACTCAGATGATCACAAACTATCTTAATAATAAAATCAAAGTTTTTGTAGTTTATTCATAGTGGTATTTCCTGCCAGTGGTAGGAAATTGATACAAGTTTAGTCAGTAGTTTTCTGTACATAATTTAACCTGATCTGGTTATATAGATCTGGGATAGAGAGCACCCAAAAAGGGAATAAATATTTAAAATTTAAATAAATAAGTTAAAAACAGTTTAAAAAGAATAAACTTTGAAAATCAAATCCACCATTCAAAAAAGTTCAGGACATAACTGTAAAAATGTATCTTTATCCACTTATGATTCAAATATGTGGTAGGTCTTTTATAGACTAACTTGAAATTTTTCCAAATACCCTAAAGCAAAATACTACTGCAGTTTGATGCACAAATTTTTATCTTTAAATCTAATTCTGACTGTAAACCAGTAACCAATATGAAAGGTTGAAAAGAATCCTTTATCACTATTAGAGATCAAAAGTTTATTCTGGAAGAATTTAGACCCAGATGTCTTCTCTTAGATCCCATTTCTGCTGTTAGTAGGGAACTTCTGCTGCCTTACTGGACGGAAAAAAAAAAAAGACTCAGGTATATCTTCTTACTTTTTGATACAGTGGCTTCTATTTGACATCTCTGTTTGGGTAGGCTTAAGGGCATCTTCCCAGCCTGGGACTCCAGGCTGAGATCCTGTCACAGGAATGCTATCAAGGCACAATAATTCTGTCCCATGACCTACCTGTGGGCTAAGGCTATCATGACAATAACACACCAGAAAGGCTGCGTAACGTTTGAATTTAGACAGTGTGAGAATAGTTTATGAAATCTTAGTACCATTCAGTATGAATCTAGTGTCTGGTTCCCATTTGATATGAGACCTGACACATACTTTGAGGGTCGTCTCTGTTTCAGCATAATCCTGCAAACTATCTCCAGTGTGCAAAGATAATACAGTTAACCCTTCCTCTGACTCACTAAAATTAATTCAGCATAAAATAAACTTAAACCTCCTGTACTATCATGATCAAATATGTAGTTTTTAGGGGACTGTATATTCAGTATTCATGCTTGGAATTTAAGTATTTTATTAAAATAATTTAGTTTCAGCTTCATTGGAAAGACCTGTCAAATAAAGTTTTTCCTGTCTTTAATTATTCTTCTGACACAGAAATGAATGAGTGAGTTTCAGAATTTAAATAATCTATATTTGCACATGTAATCCCTAACTTCTGAAATTTGAATTCCTTATAATATTCTCCATGCATTCCATTTAACTTTTCCATTCTATTTATTTCCTATATGCTCTGAGCCTGACTGGCCTTTCGGTTTGTCAGGTTGTATTACAGGTGATGTCTGTGTCATAAAATGTTAAAGTTCAGTTGCTATTATGATGGGTACTAGACATGGTAACCACAGAACAAACAAACAAAACATTCTGAGGGACTTTGACAAATCCTATCGTTACTTGTTTGTAGCACTTTAAGACATTATACAATTTTAGAAATTTTCTTGTCTCAGACACTTACTGGAAAACATACAATCAGTATGTAAGAAAGGGGGGTTTTCTTGCGTAAAATTAATTTTGAATGTCAGACCATATAAATAATGTATAAATACTAGTAAATTCAAATATAAAAATTAACAGGAGTACAAAAAAGATCTTAATGCAAAGATTTCCTCCAACAAGTGAAAAGGCATTTGAGGATGGATAAAGCACAGAATTAAAAACTCAAACAGAAGTAGTGAAGGGGGAAATTTGAAATTGCAGAAAATGGGTCATATAATGAAAATACCTTTCCTAGAATTCACCATATGTGAATTGTTCAGGATCTGTATAGATAGTTAATTGTATCCATTTGGAAGCTGCTTTGTAGAGTGCAATAATAAGTTTTCTCATTAATGCAAAAACTATTTCTTACATAAGTAATAATTACAATTTACACTAGAAGTGTCAAAGCCAGACTGTAAGACATGCAGCTACCCAGGAATAGTTTTTAAAGGCATTTCCTACAGTGCTTCTGCAAGACCAATTAGTTTTGACTAAGATTTGAGCAATACCTTGTCCTTTCCACTAAACTGAAACAAAAGCAACAGCAGCACTTGAAAATCTCGCTGCTAGCTCTTTAGATCATAACATTCTCATGGATAGGGACCTTCCTCTTGCACGGGCAATTTGTAATGGTATGTATATTCTAATCACCTGTGAACCTGGTTATGGAAAGTACTTTCATTTAAGCATATTCTGATTATTACTAATTTCATTGACTTTCTTATCCATTTAAGATATGTTTTTCCATGTTCAGGTTGTATGTGTACAGAAATTTTTGAGGCAATGAGGTCAGCTAAGGAAATTTAGAATTCAAAGTAATGTATAGAATTTGTGAACTCAGTTAAAATGTAATACAAAACAAAACCACATCCTGCATCTTGCACAGAAGATAGCTACTTCTGATTAATTTTTTCAATTCACTCTACGAGACTAAATGTTCCCCAGTCCGGATCTTCTTTCATTCACTTCTACATTAAAAAATAGTGCAAATATTTTTCAGCTTCTTGTTGAGGAGATTCATATTGAAAAGTTCCAGAATCATATACATGATATTAACAAAATACTAGCCAAAATACCTGCTATAAAATACTGCTATACTACATATGTATGCCACAGTATATCATTAGGGTAATTTTGTATTTTTTTTTTTCCTAGAGTTTATTAACTAGTAAGTTGATAAGCATCATAAATATAGCATGAATTACATTGGCATTATCATTACCATCATGATTTCCTCTAATTTCCCACCGCACATTGATTCTTAGAGAGTATTAGACCACTTTCCTCATCAAATAGGATGAACTTTGTCTGTAACATACAAAAGATTACAAGAAGATACAAGATTATTGTTTTCTTCTTTCTGAATCTGTAGTTTTTATAACTGCAGAAAACATACAGTAAAGATAATACTGCCAAGTAGGACACTAAGAGACAAAAACTAGTTTCTCAGTTTTATAGGTATGGCATATTACAGTGAGACGCTGGAATCAGTGCGGTCATACATAATGTCAGTGTGGTTTGGCTTCAAAATTTTTTTCCCTCTAAGTATTGTAAAATATGTCATAATTAAACATCCAGATCTAGACATTTCATGTTACACTTCAGAAATTACCGTGGTCCTTTTCCTTTGGGAACTATTTTCACCCATTTTTATCTTTTCGCTATTATTTTCCTTGTGTGTGTTAGCACTCAGAGCATTTTGCTCTTCCTCTTTTGATATTGATGTTGATTTGAGAATTTACTCTGGGAACTCATAGGAAAGTTTGCTTGGGAGTAAATTATGTACATTCATTTTACAGTAAGCATTATAGGTTTGTTTCTTCTTCCTATGTGGATGTGTTGTTGGTACTGTCATGAAGGGACATCTTATGTGATGTAGGGATTTTAAAGTTTGTTTTAATTTACTTTATTTAGAATGAATCCAGACATATGCTATCTATTTGTTCAATATTCTGAATAATCACATTCATTATAATGTTTAGATTTAGAAAAGAAACATTCTATATTATTCTCAATTCATAAACATAATATGTAGGACATACAGGAAAGTAGCTCTTGGTGTCTGTCTTATTATAGCCTTATTTTAAAACAAAATTTGAACTAAGCATTTAGCACTAAGAAAAGATCTGGGAAGAATTTCCACTCATTTTGAATTGCAGCAATATTACATATAAATTAGTAGATTTTGTGCTGGTATTCATCTGCTTGAGCTGAGTTTAGATTGTACACTGAGAACTAGCTGTGAAAAAAGCTGAAATGTCTGCCAAATCAGATGGGTTTAATTTCAAAATCAAAAACTAGACAAGACAAACTGTCCCTCTCTCTCTTCTTCCAGAATGCTCAAATCACACGTTTGTATATTTATACCTCTTACTACCCTTCTTTCACAAACAATGTCTTTGTATATTTATGCCTCCTATGACATCTTCAACATTTGTAGTTTGGTTTTCTATACTCAGTATACTTTCTTTTCTCTGCACGTGCTTCTGCATTCTGTTGTAATGTGGATGACTACCTCACTCCAGCAGATCTTTCTCAACATTTATTAAAGTAAACAGTGCCAAAATAGTTTACACATGCATAACAACTGTCAATTACCTTAGGTATACTAGAAGTGTTTGAACTATTCTTATATGTGTTCAACATATGTTTTAACGTGTAAAAATTAATATATATAATGGTTTTTGAAGTAGGAAAAATGCATCCATTTTTTCTGTTTCGTAGGTGTTTAGAACATACTTTAACCTGTGTAATTACGAGTTCATGTCCATTCTTTTTTGATCATGCCATAATAACATATGCCATCAACATCAGCCAGCTGGAAGTGTTTACCGAATTTCATTGTTTATGGTATTGATATTTCAAAGACGTATATTATGTTTAGAACTTGTTATTTATCCATTTCTCCTTTAAGGCTGTGTACAGTTTGTACTTCTATGTGTGAAGAAGTGAAAAGAAATCTGAATAGCTTGAAGAAAAGTAAGACAAGGAAAAAAGGACTGTGAAAAATTACCAATTTATATTTGATATAAAATAGTGTTATTTTAACTCAGATTTGCTTTCTTGTGAAACAAGCTTCTGTTCCTGGACAAGCATGAATCATATTGATTTTATGTATGCTGTCAATATATATCTGAGAGATAGGGTGTCACTCTTTCATCCACAATGGTTGGGAAAAAGCCTGTTCTGATTTTCTGCACTATTGCTCTTGTTACAGAAAAGTTCTCTTTGGGATTTCCCAAAGGATATTGTAAGATTAATTTCCTTGTTATAAACTATCAGTCTCCTTCATGTGCATTCTGCTGATAAATACTAGTTTGTACACTGATTAAGATAAATTTAATGGCAAAACCACATTGACACTGCAACAGTTAATAACACAGTACATTAGTTGTTAGATCATATTTTAAGTTAACTTAATGGTACAAAGCCAAAAATGAACAAGTAGAATACTGAGTACCAATAAAATTCCCAGTTTTGCATTAACATCTGAGAAAAATATACCTGAGCTCTAATTTTCTTATTATGCTGATAATCAACATTGCATTTCTTATAGAACTGAATGTAAGTTTAATATTTGTAAATATTTTCTCAATTATTCTTTCTAATGGTTATATTTTCACTGAAGAAGATTGATGCTGTCTAACAGAACATATTTCAACATCCAATAAATAATTACATTTTGTTTCTCAAAATATTTTTTATTAGATAGTTGTTTAGCTAATTATTTGTTACTTTTTTATATTTTCTAAATTATTCTTTCTAATGCTTATTTTATTTTCACTGAAGAAGATTGATGCTGTCTAACAGAACATATTTCAACATCCAATAAATAATTACATTTTGTTTCTCAAAATATTTTTCATTAGATAGTTGTTTAGCTAATTATTTGTTACTCTTTTTTTTTTTTTTTCCTGTTATGGCATTCATTTCCAGTTTCTAAGCAGTTAATTTTACTAACTGTAGAGTATGCTTAAAATTTTTTTTTTTTTTTTTTTTTTCCCTGGGTTGGTTTGATTCCTATTGGCTTATGTTGGACCACAACAGATATGACAGAGTTCACTGAAATAGATCGCTTTGATGATTAGCAGGTGATGTGGCTGGAATTCTTTTTCTGAATGTAGGTTCTTCTCCTAGAAACTCTAATTAGAAACTCTAATTGTTTCCTGACTTCCAGTCTCCAGCTGTATGTGATATATCAGGGGGAAATGGCCAATGGCACAGAGGTGGGGAGGTTCCTTTGGGAGGACTCAAACCCTGCACATGGCACAAAGGTGCTCACTGAAAGGTACAGTCTTTTTACTTACAAAAGTGACAGTGTTGGCTGGAGCTCTTCTTAAGCATCTGATCTGCTCAGGGAAAATACATCAGTATGTGAAGTCGCATATCAAAGATTTTTTGAGTGGTTTTTGGTTTTGTGGATATAGAGGAATTAGTCTGTGTGAATTTCTGTGTGGTAGTTAGGACAGTATAATTTTTGTGTTGTGGGAGTTTTCCAGAGACTATATATATATATAATCAGATAGGTAGTCATTACTGAGTATCTAGTGGAAGTCAGCAAAGGAATGCAAGTTTTCAGCCCAGGAAGTGGGTATGTTACCTCTATATTTTAAGCGTGGTGTAGACCTAGCAGTGCAATTACACAGAATAACTCTTAGAGTGACTTATGAAGAGACAACTGTACCAGTGAGTTGGCTCATGAAAAGAGTAATATGCTTCAAAGCTGTCTTCATGACACGGGAAGTGAAATTTGAGTTAAAATATTACTGCTAATATTGCCTTGTTGTTTGCTGTTTATGAAGAAATTATTTAATTGGGCAGAGTGCTGTTTCAGTGGGGTTTGCGAGCTTAGCTGGGTGAAAGAGTTCATCCCTGCTTCTTTGTATCACTTCCAAAAAATCATGGAGCTACTGGTAGCACTGTCAAGTTTCTTTTTTTGGGGTTAAAGGATTCAATACTTCCGTATTTCATTCACTGTTATAATTTTGTAGGGTTTGAGAGATGTTCTGTATCATGGTGAATCCAGGAGTCATCAATCTAAAAACAGATATAAAATTCTGTGAACTAAAATATTTTCTTATTGTAGTTGTCGGTGTAATACAGTGATATTAACTAAAATGAGATGGATGAAATAATGATGTGAGAAATTCAAGGTAAAGTTCTGGCACCCACTACTGTATGAAAGAATGGTAAACGTGTGTGTCTATGAGCATACTGACATGTACACCTGTGTGTATATAAATAACTTTAGTATGGAATTTCTAAGCAGGTTTCGTGAACCAAATGGAGTTAGGTTCTGTGTGTATGAGGTTAACAACAGTTGTTCTGGAAGTAATAGTGCACACAATAACAAGTAATATTAGGTGTTTATGGTGCCTATAAGCTATTTGAGTTTGATCTATTTTCTGAACTTTGGGAATGTCACCTAAAAAAAAAAATACAGCATGAAAATGAGCGAGGGAAGGAGAGGGGGAAAAATAACTTAGTGGAATCAGTTTGCTGGGTTGGCTGTTCATGAGATCATTTCTTCCTCTGTTAAAATGTATGTTGTTGGAGGGTGTGAGAAGAGGGAGAGATGGGGGAGAAAGAAAGAGTTGTTTGTTTGTTTGTTTTAAATGTTTATAACCAGAGTTGTGGAATTAGGAGTGGTGATTGAGATTGTAATTCTTCATTCTTGTTTGACATTTTAGACTGAATGTCACATGTTACACTTTTAAAATAGGATATAAGAATACATGACTGTTGTCCTGGTAGGCATCTCACAAAGATGTGCATAGTATTTCTAGAGCCTATCTCAGTGAGAAATTGATTTTTAACTAAATGAATGTTGATGTGCTGATTCATATTGATACTGGGAACTCTTCCCATATTATTGATTTATGTATGATTGGCATAATATATAAAATATATTGAGGAAAGGTTGTAAATTAGTTTAACTGTTATTGTACATAGTACATAAAGTCTTGAAAAGTACAGATGGGATCATAGCAGAACTTCCTGACTGTGAGTTTTAAAAATCACATCTTCAAAATTCCAGTCCTATGTAAGAATTAATTCATTATCTTAAATTATTGTTATTGTACTCCCAAACTGTCAGTGAATTAACTTACAGATCTTACCTGAGTTTCCAAATAATCAGTGAAGGAACTTATTGGGTTTTAATGCCAGAATAGTTTTTAATGAAGCACTTAAGCTCTGTTTTACAAAGGATTTCTAAATGGATATTCATTGTATGTCTTTATACACAGTCTAAGTGAAGCTAATTTACTTCACAGTCTTTTGTTTAGGGGTTTAGGAAACTCATATGCAGCTTTGCTTTGTTTCTGAGAGAACTTCATGATGAAATACAGACAATTAGATTTCCTTAATGAACTTGAGAAAAATAAATGGTTTAAAAATCCACGCCTTGTACCACTGACTTCTGTTGGTACCAATGATGGGCTAAAATGTAATTTTAAAAAGTGCCAATCAGAAGTTGCAATTGTATTCATGTTAGGTAGAAAGATTTGGTACTTCTGTAAGAAACATGAATTTAATATTCTTCCAACTGTTAGTGAAAAGTTTTAAATTGAGGGATATAAGTAGAGCTACTAAGGGTCAGTCCAAAAGTCATCTTAGCCTTTTTTCCTGCCTCTAGTACAAGTCTAGTAGGCTAGATGCTTTGAGAGAAAAACATATAAAGAAAAAGTAACAAAGTGGTACTTCCCGTTTATATCTACCTTTGTTTGCTTTACCGATTTCCTCCACAGCAGACTGTAGCCAGACGATTGTAAACACAGGAAATTTGTTTCTTTCTTTAGAAAAAAAAAAAAACAACTGGAGTTTTAAGACATCTTAATAGATTAGGTCATGAAGTACCACATTTCTTTTTACTTATTCACTGAATTACATTATATTTGTTCTTAGATGTAGAAATAGTTCTCTTTCTTAACCTACCATGAATGCAGATATAAAAACTTGAGAACAGGGTGATGATTGCTAAAAAGCCCACATCTGTTAATTTTCTCTCCATGTGCATGCAAATATATATTCATACGTTATCAAACTGCAGTCCTGGAGGTTTTCTGCCATTAATCCTTGTACTGAATTTTTTCATATATCCTGTGTTTAAAAAGAAAAAAGTTGGCCAATTGTTTTATATCAAAACAGGCTGGAGGCTATGAATTATGGATAGATAAGAAAACACTGAATTGTATTCGTTTGCTAAATTTAGATTAAAGCCCATCAGACCAAAAGTCTGATGAACCAGAAGTAAAAAACACAATGGCTAATTCAGTATGTACAGGTCATACAGAAGATGTAGCAGCTGTGTAATGTATGCTTCAGTGACCAGCATATGCTGCTACTCTAAAAGAAAAAGAGTAAGCTTAGAACTTGACACTTTAAAAAAATGAAAATTAAAAGATCACTTTTCCATGACATTATATTACCGAGACCCTCCTGTATTTCATAAATGCACTTTGATCGGTACTGTGTAAAGTGTAAATTTGAAGCTCTTACTACATACAGTCTGTCAACTGCCACAGAACATCAGATTGCAGTGGTGCCGATCATTTAAATGTGTACGTTCTTAACTTTCACAAAATAGGGTTACATATGCATGATTTTTTCTTTTAGCATTATGCTCGGGGATGCTTTAATATATGTCAAACTTAAATCATCAATGAAAGTAAGATAATTCAGTGAAGTATTGAGACACTATGAGCATGAGCTGGCAACTGACTGCTTTTCCTAATTACTTGCTCAACTTTGATAGATGGCAATGTATTTGTTCAAGCTTATGCTGGTAGTAGTTGCTTATGTAGTAGAGATGCCCTGGCAATCCTACTTCTTCTAAAACACTGTTACCACTAGGAAGAGTAAGGTATCTAAATGATGGTCATTCTCTTTCCAACGTGCCTTGGGGTTTCAGGAGCTAGCATGTGTCTGCTGATTTCACAGTATCCTTGAAAGTGGTAAAACAGTAAAATTGGATTGGGTTATATTTCAGTCCAAATAATGGAATTTTTTAGTAATAATTAAGGTCTGAGAATAGGCTTCAAGTTTTCTGCAACTGGGTTATGGGTAGGAGAATCAAAAAAAAAATGAAATATACCTTCTGTAGGCAAAATGTGCAGATGCATCATGTGAAGTTGTTATATAACCTGAAGAGTCAGGGAGAAGATGTTTATTCAGCTCAGTGAACAAGGACTGGAGTGAAGTTCACAACTTTAAGACACTAAATTAAATGTCATCAATGCAAGATGGGAACAGGCTACAGATTTCATTCACAGCTATGGTGATGTTTTCACACAACTATGAAGAATAAAAAAAGTGAAGGAAAACTTTCCTAACACTAGAATTCTTTTTCTCATGTTATATCATTAGCTCTGCTAGTACATTCTCTTGTGCTGGTGTGAAAACATTCCACACTGATTTGCAAAGGAGCAATAAAGGCACCAAGTCTGTTTTATTTGGCTGTAAAGCAGAGCTTGAGAGAACACAAGCCTATCTCCTCTGTAGGTTTCAATATGCAGATATTGAAATAATGCATCAAAATTAATTACAGCATTTGAAATACATTAAAATTAGTAAGTTCTGAGTTGCATAACATCCTCATAGGTAAGCTGAGGATGTGTGGGTTAGATGAGTGAACTGTGAGGTGGATTGAGAAGTGGCTAAGCAATAGAGCTCAGAGGACTGTGATGATGAATGACCTGGATGAAGGGACAGAGAGCGTACCCTCAGCAAGTTTGCTCATGTTACAAAACTGGGAGGAGTGGTTGGCACTAGAAGGCTGTGCTGCCATTCAGTGAGACCTGGACAGGCTGGAGAGTTGAGTGGAAAGGAACCTAATGAAATTCAACAAGGACAAGTGTAGGGTCCTGCACCTGCAAAGGAATATCGCCATGCACCCGTGCAGGTTAGGGGTTGACCTCCTGGAAAGCAGTTCCATGGAGAAGGACCTTGGTGTCCTGGTGGATAAATTCACCACGAGACAGCAGTGTGCCCTTTTGGCCAAGAAAGCCAATGGTATCCTGGGATGCACCAAGGAGAGTGTGACCAGCAGGTTGAGGGAGGTTCTTCTGCCTGTTTACTCTGCCCTGGTGAGGCCACATCTGGAGCACTGTATTCAGTTCTGGGCTCCCAATTCAAGGGAAACAGGGAACTACTGGAGAGAGTCCAATGGAGGACTACAAAGATGATAAAGGACTTGAACATCTCTCTTATGAGGAAAAGCTGAGGGACCTGGGTCTGTTTAGCCTGGAGAAGAGAAGATCGAGAGGGGATCTTATCAATGTTTTTAGATATCTGAAGGTCAAGTGTCAGGAGGATGGGGCTGGTTTCTTTTCAGTGGTCCCCAGCAATAGAACAAGGGGCAACAGGCACAAGCTGGAACCCAGGAGGTTACATCTGAACATAAGGAAAGATTTCTTTGTTGTGAGGGTGACGGAACACTGGAATGGGCTGTCTAGAGAGATTGTGGAGTCTCCTTCTCTGGAGACTTTCAAAACCTGCTTGGATGCCTTCCTGTGTAACCTGCCCTAGGTGAACCTCCTTTGGCAGGGGGGTTAGAATAGATGATCTCCAGATGTCCCTTCCAACCCCTACCATTCTGTGATTCTGTTGCTCAAGATACTATTTTAGAAATACCAGTTTCTAATAGCACTCTGTGTGTCATTTCTTCATTTCCCTTTGTAATCAGTTTAAGGGTTTTGTCTACATGCAGACACTGGGGAAAATGAATCTGAATTAATTTTGAGAGTGTTTAAGGAAAACCCTAAGTAGGCACCCTTATCCAGAATCAGAGTATTTTTAACTCAGTTCAGCTGAATTGAATTAATTTGGAAACAAAATCAGCTAAATTGAATTAAAGCCACTTAGATGTGAAGGAAAGTATCAACAGTAATGTCTAACTACAGTATTTTATTTACTTTAAAGTAAGACTTTTAGTGATTGCTTAAACTTTTATTGATCATCCCTTGCATACTCAACCCATGTACACTCTCCAGGTTTTAAAAAAAAATTTTCTGTGGAATGTAAAATACTTATTTTATAATACTTCTGCCATGTAGAACAATTTTGTCTTTGCTTGCTTAATCAGTCTTGAAAACATAGATACTTTTCCTCTCTCTCTGCGTTTCACCTTGTTACTGCATTCTGGTTGAGTTTTCATCTGTTAAGCCATACAGGATGACTGACTGACCTCTCATTATTCCAATAAGAAATAAGGTAGATCATTTTAACTGTGGAACCACATTCTGAAAAATGCTGTACACAGTTCATCACGTGGGATCGCTGTAACTGTAAAAGTTATATTACTACTGAAATGGACAATTGCAAACCACAATATTCAGAAATTGTTGGGAAGGTTTCAGAGTCTAAAGACATGAGCAGGGTGATTTGCTTGAGATGTCTTTATTAACAGTTTCATGCTGTTACATAGTAGTACCTTTCTTAGCAGTTATTTTCAGTCACCTGCACCCTTGAACAAAACTAAATTCAAAAATAAAAATATTAAGATAGAAGAAATTAATCCATCTGGGGTTTTTTTATGATCTATAAACAGCAATAAAATGAAAATCCAGTAACTACAAATTTACTGGAGTTATGTCATATAACAGGGTCATGCAGGCAGCCCAGGCAGAGCACAGCATAAAATTTAATAGAAATACATATTAATTCCTCAAATTTTATCTCTGTAAACAAGAACATCTGCCTACAGAGCTGAGTGAAGTGAAACTTAACAGTGAGAAGCCTCAGGTATATAAAATTTTCATGAAGATGCTGACAGCTTGTGTCAAGATATCTGGTTGCTTTTGTCATCTTAGATCTGTTTATATTTTCCTATAAGCTCCTAAGTACTTATTTTGTAGTACAAGCACATTATAACCCTTAAGCCGCAAGATAAATGCTTAGAGCTGATTCAGTTAGACTATTATTTGTTGGAATAAATCCTGCTCCTTCCTGCCTAATCACAGAAAGCTTTGCTAGCTCTCTGACTGTAAACAGGCATAAATCTCATACCGTTTGAAAGAGAAGTGTCTGCATTTTCAGCTTCATCATGTCTTACAGTGTTCAGACAAACTTGTTGGAATTTGTTTTATTCCTACAAGCTGTAAGACATGTAGAATAGGAAGAGAGTTAGAGCAGTGAACCCATCAAAGGTGTACCTGTTACCCAAACTGTGGCAAAGTACAAGAGCATTACAGTATAAATCCTGCTTCAGTGATTATTGCCATAGAATGGACAGGCCATCTTTCTTGACTGATTCCCCAGAGCATTAAATACACACAAGTCCATAGTAAAAGAATCTTGTATAAAGGAATTACAATTTGTTTTAAGACCAGTAACAATGCCATCCACTTTCTTTTTTAAATACTATTACTTACAATGTTTTGAGGAAATAGTCTTTTTAAAAAATAATCTGTGGCTGGTTTTTTATCTCTGCCTAAGAATTCTTCAGAATTGAAGATGGACCTTCTAAGGACTTTGCCATGAGGAATTTGCTTATTGATTGAGCAAATCTAGAATAATCACTACAAATTAAGATAATCAGAACTGTTTTCACCCATTTTTCTTTCACTACTATTTCAGTCTCTTCCTTGTTTGTTTGTTGTTTTTTTTTTTTAATTATTTATTTCTTCCTTCCTTTTGGTTATGTTCATGTCCTTTTATTTTTTTGATGGATTTATTTTTCCCTTGATTCTATTTTCTCTAGAGGAAGGCAATACATTAGAAACTAATCGGGTAATTTGCGTCTTTTTCCAATAATGTACTAATGCACTGCTTATCACTTAAACTAATATTTATTTCTTTTGGGCTAGTTTTGAATTTTTTCCTTTCTCTTCTCTTGGCAAAAGCAGCTGTCAGGCACAAATTGCCATTTAGCTGCTTGTGATGCGTATGCTCTGGTGATAAGGTGACTGCAGTTCCATAACAGGTAGAAAACCCTGTGATAAAAATGTTCTTGGCAAGGGCTGAAGACACATTTCCACATTTGCAGTGCATAAATTTTCAAGAAATTGTTAGTTTATTATCATGTAAAGACATAATGTCATCTATTGAGTGTCATGTGGCTTCCTTAGGCAGCAAAGCACTTGAAAGGTCTACATTACAGGGGTTTTCTGATATTTTTTGTACTATAATCTGAGAGTTTGGTAAAAGAGTGATATCTTCATTAAGTATAGAAACTTATAATTTTGATTACTCGAAGTTAAAATAGGTTTGAATGTGAGATTTTTCAATTAAAATCCAAAGATATCCATCAGGAATTTTAGACATGATAAATATAAAAACTTTTCCTGAATTGTTTCAACAAGCTTTTAAATGTTATAATATTCTTCCCCTGATTCTCTGAGAAAAATATAATACAAATATAATACTACTAAAAATATTAAGCAGAATGTATATCATTACTGTGTTGGGTAAATTTAAAATGATGTCTGTTTGCTGAGGAAAAACAAGTCAGTTGGTTTCTTCTTCTTGTATTGGATGTTTACTTAGTCCACTATAAAAATAAAACAATATCAAAAGCATTTCTGAAGACTCAACTGAGTAGAGGCACTTACCTTGAACAAGGGGTGGTAGCAACAGTAACATGGTAATACACTGTTGCCTCTGTGTGAGTCTCTGCAGAGGAATTCTCATGTCACTTAGCCATTTCCCTGAGCATCCCAAATAAAACAGCTTAGAAAAGGTAGGTCTCTCTAAAAAGCAATTTATAGCACCTCTATTAGACTCCAAATGTCACAGCTAATCCCACATTTACTGAAGCTCAAAGTATTAGTACTTCGACACAGTGGTTTCATATAGTCACTGCTCTTTGCAACCAGTTGCAATAGGAGATTTCATTGCAACCAACAATAACATGAAGACATGACTTCTCTTTGTGTATCTTTATCCAGATGTACCTAAAATTTAAAACTTTTGTGACTATTAACTTTAGATAAGATTTCTGAGAAAGCTTCCAAATTACATTTTGCAATTTTGTCAAGTGCTTTGAAAATAGATTGATGCTGAGATAAAATCTACTGCTACTTGGAGGGCGTGAGAAATTTCTTGTTTCAAGAGGATGGAGTCCATTTTTACCTCTGGTAAATATATGGTAAGTTTGCAGTAATGGAGATGCAACTTAATTTATTTCTTTTTTTGACAAGTAACATGCATCGTGGAAAAAAGGGAGAAGGTTTTTATTAGCTGTCTAGGTTATCAGATAATGCTCTGTCAAAAAATTAAGCATAATTTAAGAAGGTTTCTTAACAGAGTTTCAGGTTAAAATCTTGCTTCTCATGAACAGCAAGGATCCTTAATATTTTCAGGGAAGCGGGATGTCTTTCTGATTCAAAAAGTGTGTGAGAGAGGCAGACATCATCTAATCTATCAGCAAAGCAGTTAAGAGTTTAACCTACTAATACTGCTCCAGTAATTTTCTGCAAAGACAGTTAAGAGTTTAACCAGTAGGTTAAATACTGCTCCAGTAATTTTCTGCAAAGATTGGCCTGTCATCTCAATATTATGAGAAATCATGTTTCTAGTGTAATGGGAAAAAAAGGGAAATTACTGGTATACAGCAACAATCATAATACACTTTACCAGGAGTTCATGGGAGGGACATGAATTGATAGTAGTATTTCCAGATGTTTTGGGAGAATTTGAGAGGTAGGAGTCATATACAAAGTGTATTTCAATAATAAGGGAAATAAAAAATTAAATACAATTAATAACAATGACTTCTGTGCAAAATTCTAATGATCAATTAAAATTATTATTACTTTAAATTTTACCCTCTATATCTTCTCTCAGTTCCCTTTTGGGGAAGCTCTATTCTTTTTTCTTTTTATCATGATCTTTCAATAGTTCAACCAAGATAACGATGATAAGACTTTCAGACTCCACAAGCATAATAAATTCTTTAGCTTGCGTTGAAGTCTTTGCAGCAAACTTGAGAAAACAGTCAGAATGTTACACCTATGTCACCAACATTAACCAAGGAGCCTTCATGTGTTTAGTATTCGTCTGTGTGCTTTTGCATCACTGGTGTTTTTGTTGTGAAAGTACCGATTATTTTCCTTCAAATTAAAGAAATTCAGTGAATGAGCATTAGACAGACCCCTTGGAGACCATCTCAGTAACAACTTGATAGATAATTAAAAAACAACTGCATTAGATAATTGGAAAAATTATACACAGTACACATTGAGGCAAAAGTTCTGTATATTGTTGAATTACTATAAAATCTTTCTACTTGACAAAGTTTTCATCCTATTTAAACATGTGCAGTATAAAACATGTAAAAATAGCCCAGCAACTGCTCCATTTACTTTTATAAATACCTAAATTACAATAAATACCACCACTGGCATAAATTAAGGGAAGCTAGATAAAACTTTACTCATTATATTTCAGAGTTATGTAATAACAACATGCTTCAGTTCTAAATATACAAATCAATCGAAATAAATGTGTCACTGTAATGAAACAAGCTGAAAGATGTGCACATTCACAGTGCATTTACTGTGCACAGAAAATCATAAAAGCCCTCTGGAGTCACTAACAAGAACTTACTAACAGAGTACAAGGTTTCACCTTTTATACAGCTATTGAAAAAGTTCTACCCGGTCATTCTGCAGTCAGATCATAGAATCATAGAATGCTTTGAGATGGAAGGGACCTCAAAAGGCCATCTAGTCCAAGGCTCCTGCAGTAAGCAGGGACACCTCCAGCTAGATGAGGTTGCTCAGAGCCCCATCAAGCTTGGCCTTGAATGTCTCCAGGGATGGGACCTCCAGCATCGCACTGGGTAGCCAGTGCTTCACCACCCTCATATTAAAAAAACTTAATGCTTTAGTGGCACTTCTCAAAATAGCCTTAGCCTGATTTACAGTAAAATTCCTGCCCTTTTTAAAAGAAACATGGGCCAAGCTGCTATTTAACTGATATATCATTACTTATGGCAGACAAATAGAATAGCTTTCTTTTTGTTGTTTTGTAGTTTACCTACCTTCTTTAGGTTCTTTGATCTCTTGATTATTTGCAACAGTTCAATACAGTTGTGGTAAGTTATATTAATTAGCACTTGCATATTTTTCTGCTTTGCTTTGACAAAAGCTAGTGCATATTAGGTAATAATTTTCAATTGTTATTTAGTCATGCAAGTCAGGCAAAGAAAAATACTAAACCTTTTATTTTCCTGATTACTGGTAATATGATAATGTGGTGGTGGTAAATTACTCGTATTACTGACATTATAAACCACAAATTCTTTTCTTGAAAGGGCTGTGATTAAGGAAGGTGTGTACAGTAGTTCCTGCTGTTGGTTTGTTTGCATTGTTGATGTTAGCGTGAAGAGCAAGCAATGTCTATACTGCTGTTTTCTGCTTTTCTTACCACTGCAAGTTGTAGAGTATAATAGAGGTCTGTTCTGTCATCAATCTTGTTAGAAATGGCCTGACTTTTTCTTCTTTTATGAAATGTTCAGTAGATCAAATTTAGATGGAGAGGCTGAAATAAAGAATTATTTACTTGGAGAGGCTGATGTGTTCTGTGCCGATCTTATCAGGATCAAAGAGATTTAATATCACTAAGGTCAGGTGATGGGCAAAATCATGTTATGAAGTAAAACTTAACCTCTCTTAAAGCCTTAATATTGGTAATTGTTATCAGAGAAATAAATCCAAGCTTTCAATACCCACAGTTTTATAAGAAGTGAGGTATCTATCACTGCCTTTTGTCTATAGAAATACCTACCTTCCTTTCCATATTAAGAATCAATGAACTCAGGTGTGTGCAGGCCTGTTACTGCAAAATCATATACATCTATACGTGCTTTAGACCTGTCTGATGCCAGATGGCTGTTTTCAAGACTAATTAGTCTTGAAAAAAAGACTACAGAAAATTACTCTGTACCTACAGAAACTAGGAGTTGAAAGTATTAAAATGTGCTTGCAGTAGTTTTGCCTATAGAATGATGCACCAAAAGTGTTAGTTTCGAAAGGGGTGCATAAATGATATGCAAGTAAAACTGAAGCCTGCTCACAGGAAAAAAAGCACTAGAAGTTATCTGAAGTTTTATGTAAATTACTTCCTTACTGTTGTAGTTGGGATAGGTTTGATGCAAAATATTTACATAATACAAATTACAGTATATCCTACCTCCTTGGACATGATGAGCAGCTAGCAATCTCAAAGAGCAGGAAATTTTACTGCTACTCTTTCTTCCATGTGTTTAGATTAGTTCCATGTCTTTTCAAATGCTTGAAACAAATTCATTTTTTAGAGCTTCATGGTTTACCATAATACATAAAGAAGTTGTAAGAAATGTGCTGGGATAAGAGAAGAAGGAAACAGCAGTCACTTATCTGTCTAAACACATTAGAATTCAAACTTTTATCTTACAAGTCATTTAGCAAAAAAAATAATTAGTCACTTTTATCAAAATCTGCTTGATGTGAAAGTATGAAAGTACAAGTGATTTTTAAATTTTGGGGATCTTTTTTTTCTAAACACTCCAATGAACATGCAGTTTATTTCTCAGTTAGCATCTTATGGCAGCGTGTATTTACATGTCAGGCGAGCAGGGAAAAACAAAAAAAAGAGATGTCATTTAGTCTCCTTCTAAAAGAAACAGACTTGTAGAAATTACTAGTGATAATGAGTGATGTAAGGACTGGACACTGAATAAAGTGTCTACCTACAGTCATACCTACTAAACAGAGGAAAACAGTGAAAAAAGTTCAATATGTAGAACGGTATCATGTAAATAATTTTTATTTATATAATGTATATACACACATGTAAGTTTGACAGAGATTCTTGGTGTAAAGTCTCTTCCAGGGATTTAAATAAAATATTAGTTCTGTATCCTGTGATGCTAGTAGTGAATCTGAGTTACCTCAGTTGTACTGCTGCATTCCTTTTCAGTACAGATGACTTTACTGGTATTTTTTTTTTTTGTAAACAAAACCACAAACAACAGGGGTAAAAAAACCAAAACAAAACCCAAAAAAAACAAAGCAAACAAACAAAAAACAACTACAACAAAAACAGAATAGTGGAAGGCTGCTCTAAATCTTTTTGATCATCTGCATTTGGCTAACAGAAAGATTAAAGAAAAAAATTTATACTAACTTGGATCTTATGCATTTTGACTTTTGGTAATACAATTTTAGTCTCGTTTGCAGGGCTTGGGATTTTGTTTGTTGATGGTTGGGGTGTTTTTGGAAAAGTCATGGATACCCTTTAGTGCGTAGTTTGAGGTCATTCTCTTCTTCCCATGATGAATTTCAATATTATCAATCCTACTCACTAGCTGGTCAAATTTTTCACCAGTTTTGAATAAACAGCTGGGTACTTTCATTTTGATGTTTAATGTCTTCCAGAACGGTGTAGATAATCTTTCTTGATGGTGAACCCGTATGGGCTCGTGTGCCACCCTTGTAACACTACTCAGGCCGTCACTGGGGTGAGTCTTCCAATGGTTTAATTTTGTTTTCTGACTTCTTTTCCCCTTACTGGTCACAAACCACACTATAGAATAGCTTCCTTTACGAGGCAACCTCTTTCCACACTTCTCTAGCTCTGCAGAATTAGCAGGACTTGCTACTCCTAGTCTATTTCTTAGTATGTTCTTGATGTTAACTCAAAGTGTTATGGAGGCACTGGTGAATCTCCTCCTAGACTTCCTCTTTCTCACCCTGCATTCCACTAACCAGAAGTCATCTTCCTTGCTTGTGATAGTTTGTGAATTTTGAGGTGTTCAATAGCATTTTCAAAAACAAACAAATGAGAATTCCCAACCCATGTAACAGAAAATAACCTGCTTTTCTGAACAGTTGGAAGCTAAATGGATACAGCAGTCATACCAAAGGAGGAGTCTGGACGCTATGATCACATATATATCAGAATTTTTTACCCTAATCTCTTCCTCATGAATCTGACTGACAAATCAAAATACTAACTCTAATACTAGCTGTCTTTTCTTCACAGTCACAAGACACAAAGAAAGTTTTAATACCCAGATCTCTTTGCTTGTCTCTCAATAGAGACAGAAGAATGTATTAGGATTCTGACTTTTATTACCCAGACCGATGTTATCAGAATTCAGTGATGAGTCTGTATTTTGCTAAAAAAAAAAAAAAAACAAACTGTTTTTTTAAGTCACTGATGCAGTATCCATCATTACTGACTGGTCTTAGACATCTTAACTAAATTACTCTCTTTTTTAATTGGAAAAATGTACTGTAATTTTTCCAGTCTCCCAGAATTTTCTTATATATAACAACTTGAAAGACATTGTGCCAATAGCTATCTGTGCTAGAAACTGAAAAAAAAAAAATTTTTACAGTTTATGTAGTTTTTAATGTTTTTTTTTTAAATTTTTCTTTTTTTTACATTTCAACTGCAGAGATGTTTGTCACAACTGAAGTCCTAGAAATTGAAATTGTTTGCATATGTAAGGAACAACAGACAAAGCCCACTGCCCAGATCTTAGGTAGTACATGTCCCAACACTGTCACAAAAATATTTCAGTTCTGAACTAGAGACTGGAATGGTAATTCAGTTTTCATATCCATTTAATCTTAGGGTTTGTTTTTTTTTTCTGACAAGAGTGCAGTGTGGTTGCCAGATCCAGCTGTGATAAAGTTTTATTTCTGTGTGGACAAATAAGCAGTAAGAATTAAACAAAACCATGTGAGAAATGTACGTAATTTTACTGACTGAACAAGCTAGATGATTAAGATATTTGACTACTACTTCTGAAGCTAGATTCAGTCTGGTAGTATGAAGATGAGAATTCCTGAATAATTGTATTTTTAGCAAAGAAATACTGAAAGAAGCTGTCTCTCTCACTAACTTCTGCTCCCCTGTAAAGATATGCCAGAACAGCTACTTAGACTTTGAAAGTCCTATTCTTGCTTGCAGTTATAGACTTTGCAAATAATTTCTTTTCAAGCTCCAAGTGCTCTGACATGGAAGTTTTACATTAGTGCTATGTTATTATCAGAATATCCTTTTCAGATTTAAAAATAAATATATAATTTCAAATTATTTTCAGCTACTTTTGAAAATAAAAGTAAACTTTAGTAGTGTTAGTTGTCAGGTTTACCAAGGAAGTTAGGTTTTTTTATTACCTTAAACTTAACTGCCCATGACATTATAAAACCTGAAGAATTTTAGTAGAATATGGCACTCTTCTATAGTAGAAGATACCAAATCTGAAACTTTCAGAATGTAAGTGTTGAAAAATCTTGTAGAAAAACAGTTCTCAGACACACTGTTTATTTTTTGTTTTTCTCTAGGAAAAATTATCATAAGTTTTTAATCAGAAATCAGATCCTTCAGTACACTTCAGAATATCTTTAGTTTCTGGCTGTTGACTCCTGTTTCCCAATTTATCTGTCTGTAGTGAATTCCCTAAAGGTTGAGACCATCTGGTCCTTCAGTTTATTTAACTGTTTCTCAGTTTTTGTGAGCCTTGAATTAAAGCTGTCAGGCTCGAAGTTTATAACCATAATGATTTCTCAGACATCATTAATTTTTGTATTTTGAGGATCTGTTTCATTTTTGCTCTAACTCTTATCTCCCACAGGAGTAACAGCTTCCTTTCTTGTAGAATGTGCTTTAAAAGTGGATTAAAATGAAATAAGTTGCAGGGAGGAGAGATGAACTCTGATTTGCAATCCAATTCTTTAGAATCATAGAAT
>NW_008631655.1:0-30323 GCF_000691845.1 Merops nubicus
CCCCTTCGAATCTAGTTTAAAGCCCTAATATCAAACCCAACGACCTCAGAAGAAAAAGCATTAGACAATTAAAAAATTGCTATGCGTTCCTATCCTATTTGTGGTATCAATATGAGTCAGGGTGTTAAACTTACATCGTTCAGGAAACTTTCCAGATGACAGGTTTCAAACTTTAGGCTTGCAAAAGTCATCGGATCAGTCATGTTACATAGCTGCTGCATTTGCTCAAAGTTATCTTGGGTTACATTACCTTCTGGCAAATCAAAGGCATTCATCAGAGTAAGAATATTTCTGAAAAAGTGAAACACAGGTCATTTGAAATTATTTATTTGTAAGCTTCCTCAGGATTCATTTTCATCATCAAGCAAGTTATTAAGAGCATGATGTCTTTTATGAAGATACAAAAGAAGCAGTGTTTCTGTTGCTCAAGATCAGATTTTGAAATTGGGAAGTCCAGCAGTTTTGTGCATGTGAAATTCTTTCTTTCCTCTTCCAAGGTGATTCCGATACTGTCTTTCATGGCTCAGATGGCAGCTAAATGGATGGGCACTCAAGGGACTTGTGCAGAAGTTAGACACCCATCTTTGCACTGCAGACTGGGCATGAGTTCCCAGACTGAGCAGGTGTTGTGGAGGAGCTTGACTGGAACCTGCAGTGTTTGGCAGCCCCAGAAAGAAGAGGGTCTGAATTAAGCTGGTGAAAGGATGTACCTCTGATGAGTCCTGAGCAGTTCAGCTCTTCAGGAGGTAACCGAACTACAGAGCTGACACAGGGACAAGGCTACATTACATCCATGCCATACGTCAGCTCAGCAGGCATCAATTATTGTGATTTTTTTTTTTTTTTTCCCAGTTTCTAGACAATTTTCCGTTGGCTGGAAGAGCTTCATCTAATGACTTGAGATGGGAAGAATTTCATTAATTAACTTGGGTAGTCTCCCAGTATACAGAGTCACCAGCAGCACCTGAAGTGCCTACACTGTGATCCAGCTGCAGACAGGCCTCTTCAGGACTGTCAGAACTGCCTGGTCATGGGGAGCTCTCTGAAAATGGGACTGTGCTTTCAGTGGCTCATTGCACAACTGCACAGTTTGGCCACTATGTCAGGAGGTCTGTGGGGATTTGACATCAGGCATAGTAGAAATAGCAGCAGCATAGTATCCTTTGTTTGTTAGTTTTTGAATTTTTTCCAGTTTTTCACAGAACCAGTTTTATTGAAACTTGCCTTATCCATTTAAATAGATACATTCCTTCAGAATGTTTTATATGCATTGTTACAATTGATTAATTTTTCACATTTGCCTCTAAAACTATAGACATTCTAGCATGTTTTAGTGAAATAATGTATCAATAACTGAATCTACCTTTATGTAAATAGAAATTGTTATGTAACCTGCAGTTATATTTGAAATAACCATTTCAAAAACCACAATAAAATATGCAAGATCCTCTTTTTCCCTTGTATCTGTAAATCAACTAATATGGGAATAATATAAAATATGGATGCTTACACAACATCTGTCTAAGAAATAAGGTTGCTCAAATAATTATCACTCCCTATGGGGCTGATACCACATGATTTAAATTTTTTGAAGTAATGAGTGGTCTGGTAGAATGTGCGTTAGGTGCTGCAATTGCTCAGAGCTAATAAATCCATTATCACCAGGCTAGCAGAGCTGTCTTAGCCAAACAAACACCTCTGTATTCTGGGTTGTTTTTTTTTTCTTCATAACTTACTTGTCAAAACAGTCATCATATCTTTCTGTGGCTCTGAATCCAATGATGGAGTATATGACAGTTGCTGCATAGATGGATGTGAAACCATTGATCACTGAGATAATCAGGGCATCTTTCTCACAGTTATTGCTGCAATTCAAAAAGATTAAAAAAGTGAATTTTAAACACATTTCCAAAGTTCTAAGTCGTTCCCATGTCTGGCTCATGGCAAGTAACACATGAAGGGCAAAAAGTGCATCTCCTTTTCAAGCCTGTCATGCACGTGTGCAGACACACCTTGGCGTAAGCTGTTTCTTAGCTGCTGGGGTGTTCTGCTGCCAAGTGAATGGTTTGGGGTTGAGTCTGAGCATTCAGAAGGGGGAACTCTCCAAAAGTTTCCATAGCACTTTGCTACAGTGAAGTTGCAGCAGCCAAGAACCCTGGAGAAAAGTTTTGTTCAATTGTGGAGAGAAGATGGTTCAAAATGTCCTCAAGTTTTGGAAATAGAGTGGAATGGTACACTGATAAGGTCGGACAGACAAGCTATTACATTGTGAAAACTGAACGGCTTTCTAAAGACTTCTCTGCTGTGGGCACTTGCCAGCATATCCGTGCTAAGATGAAAAAAAATGCAGGGCCAGGAGGAGACTGTCATCTGAGAGACAAGATAAAGAATCAATACTAAATTAGTTAATGGTTTTATGAGAAGGTTGTAAAGCTCTAGATATTATGTTTACCTTGGGCAAGAGAGCACTATCAAGATTAACTTGATGTTGTCATATTTAATTTTATGATCACCTTCAAGAGAGGAAAGCCAAGCCTGTCCAGCCAAGACATGTCACATTGTGGTCTTTCCTCATTTATGGTATTGCAAACACGTCACTAGTGGGCAGAAAGTATTGAACTGAAATTCTTTGCTGTGCTCTCATGTAATTTTTTTTCACTGTAGCATGAGGTTCTAAATGATAGACTTGATAAAAAAATTTCTTTCCTTCAGAGAAAGTGAGATGCTCAAGCTCCTCTTTGTTATGAATGAGTAAGTCCCTGATAGCATTGCAACCTCACAGTATTTCCTGATATTTTTGTACTCCCAAACCATCTGGGAGGAGGATACACCTGGTCCAGCTGTTGCTGGATGCAGGTGGCCCAGCACCACAGTGTAACACTATGGTATTTGCATGTTTTTTTTCTTATCTCTCTGTGAGAATTTCATTGCTTTCTACAGTTTCCTCCTTAAGTCATGAATGATTGAGAGTTAAAGGAACATGGCCTGGAGCCACAGTCCCGTGTGTTGGACAAGCAGGAGAACCCTTCTCTTTTGGAAAGATGCAGGACATTCACAACCCTGCTACTCATGGTTGTGGGAATATTGACTTGGACCCCAAATGAGGCTTGTCACCTTGTACTAAGACTCACAGGCACCAAAAATTCCAGATGAACTTCTGGAAAAAAACATCTGAAATTGAGAGTGGTGGCAGGGGAATTACATCAGTGACTGAAATGCTGGTGTGGTGTCATCAAACTTGAGCCAAAACTGAAACACATATGTGATCAAAACAGATAACCAAAACTGAATTTGGAGACATTTATCAAAAATACTAGTTTTCAGAGAACAGTGCTGAAGGGATGGACAGCACCAAGAGGCACTGGTGGTTGCTCCAGTATTTGGAGAGGGTGAGTGTTGTAATTGGCTGACCGGGTCATTCCCTGAGAGATTGCACTTTTTACTCCATATCTTCCCTGGCCCCATTGTATATATAGAAAGGAAGGAATGGAATTTGAATTTCAAAACTCGTAGATGTATCTTCTGATCTCTAAACTAAACATTTAGACTGTGGTCTGTAAATTGCTTTGAAATGTGTGTACCATTACTCAGCTCTGGCAGCATGGAGACAACGGGCAACACCGTGCACTGAGCACTCCTGCAAAGGAAGCTCCTGCTCATCAGCTGGCGGTGGCCAGACAGGCTCCTTCTTTCTAATTTGCATCATGACAACTTTCTGTAGGAAGTCAGTCAGCACTTGGACCTGAAATCTTGGCTCAAAAGAGCTAGGATGTGCCTTACCTGTTTGAGGGGGTGATGTCCAGGTCCCAAGTAGTTACCATATAATGATAGGGCAGAATTGGACACGTTTCTTTTGAAAGTATGAAATATTCATATAAAATTTGGCTTTTGTCTGGCTACTTACTGAATAGAGTTGTAACTGGAGAATGAAATGAGGCCTCCAAAGGCCAGGGAGAAAGAGTAAAACACTTGAGCACCTGCATCCAGCCACGTCACTGGGTTAGCCAGCTCAGTAACCTGAAGGCATCAGACACAGCTTTAGGCATACACAACATTGCTAGGTAGGCTGAATTTAAAATGACAATTAAAACAAGAACTTTAACCCTGTAGAACTCACCATTTTTGAAGAATGATAACAAATAGGTCAATACTTTTGTCAAACTTTTTTTTTTTTTTTTTTTAAAAAAAAAGAAAACCTGTGTATAGGTCTTCTACAAGTATTTTGAAAATTGATAAACAAATTATTTTCCATAGCTGACATCTGCCATGCCTGTTTCCAGAAAAGGTGTTTATTATTTAGCACTATATTATTTAGCACTAAGAATGTGTGTGCAAAGGTCTTCTCATGGAACACAAAACTCCTTTTGATTTTTTTGATAACTGCTGTATACTTAAGCCATTCTCTTCAGTCTTTTGTCCATACTGTTTAGATGAGTTCTACTCCCAATTGGACAATTTGTTCTTTAAAGTTAGGATTGTCATTAGCTAGAACACAGGAAAAGAAAGCAATCCCACTTATGGCATCCCCATTGCATTGCTCTGTGATGATGTTTCCATTTTTTAAAACAGATTTTGATGGGAAGTGGGAAGAGAGAGAGAGAGAGAGAGAATGTGTGTGTGTGCATGTACACCTCACGTCCTATGCAAAAGATTGACCTCCCAGAAACAACATTTTAAAGGTATTTGAGGGAAAGAAAAGCACAGAGAGGACTAACTTTCAATCAGTTGTTAATTACAGAGAGAACTGCATCGTGTTTCACTAAGGGACGAACTTGCAGTGACTTACATTAGGGGTGAAGAGATACACAATTCCACTGGTTGATCCTTTCAGTGTCAGACCCCGGATTAGGAAAATGGTGAGCACAAGGTATGGAAGAGTTGATGTTATGTACACAGCCTGCACAAGAAGCATGTATGTAAAACACTTAAAATAGAACACTTGAATTAAAATAGCACTGCAGGGATTAAAAGTGTGGAATAAACAATACTCTGACTAACAATGATTGCAAGTTTCAAGCACATCACAACGTTCTGCAGAAAACTATGTTAAAGAGAAGCAGTATGTGCAGTACATTTTGATAAGAGAAATTTTTGTAGTTATAGTGCTCTATTTAAGACAAGTTGTCATTGCTGAAATTCAACTCGGATCACTCAGAAGTAGCATAAAAAACGATCTATACCCTGAGATCAGGTTGAAGCTGCTGATGTAAGGATGGACTCTTAGGGCTTCGCTGGGCAGCAGAACATTTGCCACTCTTTTAGAAAGATAATATTAAGGACTAGCAGAAACTCAAATAAGTCTGTACATGTACATTCTGAAGAGAGTGGCCATAGCAAAAAGACAGAGTCCTTCCATCCTGCATTAAAGGTTAATATTAATGTTAAGGTGGTAATAAAGAATGTTGTACAAGGACCTATCAGGAGATGGAAGCGAAATTGATCACAAAAATCTCCACACAAATCAAATCAACTTTCATTTCATTCAGCTCCCTTCTTCAAAATGCAGCCTCAGTGATGACATATGAAGTTTTACTCAATAAATAGGCAGTTGCTACAGTATAATTAAGTCTGTATGAATAGGGAATCACAACAGTATAATTAATATCATCTAATAAAAAACCAAAATAGAGTACCTTTCCTGTTGTTTCGATGCCTCTGATTGTGCACACATACAATACTCCCCATGCACATGTTAAACATAAAAAAAGCCACCACTGTATAGTGCCTGAATCCTCAATGGAAGTGGAGGTGTTTAATGTTTCTCTGTAGAAGAAATAATCTACAGGAGAGCTCTTGGCACATTCTTCTATGTAATCTGTAACCACAAAATTGTTTTCATTCTGTGTGTCTTTTATTTACTTGAAAAAAAGGAAGTCAAATAATAAACACCAATTGTTCTAAATTATACCACCTAATGCCAATGAATCTGTTGCAAATATTGGGTTCTTAGAGGCTGGCTTAAGTAAAAACAAAGATTTAAAAGATAATTTTCTTAGCAGGGATTTTAATACAGGTGCTACCTTTTCTATTGTTTCAACCATGCAGCTAAAATCTTTGAAACTCAGCCAAAGACCGTTCTATATTTATATTTTTTCTTTTGTCCCACAAAAATGTGAAGTTAGAAGCTTCTTGTGTAAAGAAAGCATAGAGAGCATTTCTGAGCATAAATCTGTGTATTGCATGGAATATTTTTTTTTTGTTGGTAGAAGAAAAGCAGTTAGGGAGATATTTTTCAACAATTATACACTTCCTATCTCTTCTTAAAGAAAACCCAAAGAACTCTGTGCCTTCCACATGCACCCTGCTCACTCTTGTCTGGTGGAGCGTGGGCATCTGCCTGCAGCTTCTTGCAGCTGGCAGCTCTTACCCTCCCACATCTCCTTCAGATCAGCAGTGATTTGTCTTTCTGTTTTGTGGGGCATTGTTCAAGGTCTTGTCAGCTCGGGCTGGATTCTCAGCTCCGTGAAATTTGCTGACCTGTGCAGTACTCTGCCCTGGCCTGCCCCTCTGTGAGGCTTTTTATACTTACTCTGGGAGGGGAGGAGAAGAGCAAAGCTCTCCAAAGAACTGTTCACTGACCCAGCAGAAAAACCTGCTTCGTACAGTTTAATGCAGGGCTGACTACAGAAAACAAAGCTGCTGTCACCAAGCAGTCTCCATGGAGCTACAGACTGCTGTCATATTGAGAGATACAGGTGTGTCATATGGATCACACATCTCTTTTTTTATTATTATTTTTTTCCTTTTCCATATGCTAACAGAGGGCTGTTGGGGAAGAGATGGATGAAACACATTGTCTAAATTTGGAAAGTGTTAATGTATATGGTAGACTTGCACTTTGTGATTATTCTGTATGGGACTACATCTGTCACAATCAGCTCTGAAGTTTCATATAAACAGCCAAAGTTTGGCTCAAAGATTAAGCACTGATCTCTTTCTACAGAACGTGAATTTTTACAAAACAAGTATTAAAATAGCACAATGTTCCTGACAAGACTGTCACGCCTTACTGTTGTTTTACAGAAAGAGGCTCACTGCCTGGGCTAATTGCTAGAAACAGAAAAATGTGCTTCACAACAAAATACAATATTTCATAAAATATACCTGTTCTGTTCTCATTGAGGGGACAGCTACTCCAGGGCAGGGGCTCTTGGAAGGAGTTGAAGAAATACCACATCACCCAGGCAATAATAGTATTGTAATATAAACCCACCAGGAAGGATACAAACATTGCTGCTATGCCTGAAAAAAAATAAAATCAGAAAGCAATGTAAATTTCCATACTTTAGACTTCAAAACATATCAAAATATAAGGTATGAACCTCAACCTTTCCTCACTCTCCTCTTCCCCCTAATTTCATGGTTTATAGTCTTTTCCTTCTCCTGTCTTTATTTTAGATGTAAGTTTAATCACTGAATTCATTATCTAAAGGTTGGACAGGTGAGTCCTACATAGTCATACAGCCTAAAACTAGTCTGGGACTGAGGCTATCACCCACTCAGGAGCCAACATTATGGGTGAACTAACTCCATACACACACTACATAATCCTGTTCACCATCTCACCTGCTGACATCTAGGGAATTTGGGATGTTTGGTGTATGTGAAGCTCAACTGACTTGGGCTTTTGCCCAAATGAGTCACAGGTTGTTTTCCCCTTCCACGATGTCACTGTAGAGGTCAGCAGTTGTATGTGGCTAGTCTTTATTTTATAGGATGGATAGCTGCCAGGAGGCACAGTCTATAAAAAGGTGCAGGATTCAAGCTGGTACCTCCCCTTTCTCACTTGCTCTCCAGTAATCAACCTCTGGTGACTTCTCTAGTATCCGTAAATGCTAATGATTAGCTCCTGAGGACTCTTATACATTCTGAAGAAGTTTGAAAAATTCCAGATGCAATGAACAAATATCTTTTGTAACTGATTTACAGATGCAGTGGATGACAACAACAGTCCTAACTGGCTGTGTTCCTTCCCTTTCAAGTGTATGGTAATCACAGGATCACAGAAGAGCTGAGGTGGGGAAGTAGAGGTCATCTTGTGCAATCCCCTGCTCAAGCAGGGTCAACTACAGCCAGTTGTCCAGGACCATGCCAAGGCAGATTTTTAATATCTCTAAGGATAGAGATTCCACAACCTCTCTGGGCAATCTGTGCCAGTACTTGGTCACTCTCCTAGTCTTCTCCTAGTCTTTCCTGCTGTTAAGGTGGCACCTCCTGTGTTGCCTGTGTAATGAGGTATCTGTGGAGTTTTTAACGCAATGTTTTAGCATGCTGCTTTTACGACATTGTCAAACAGAGTGTTTGAATACTCAGAAGTCTAATACAGATAGGAAGAAGTCTTTTCTGTGAAATAAGGTCTCCATGGCTTTTAGTGTGGTACCTCTCTCATATGTAAGAAAGTAACATTACACAGAGCTGGAGTCTGGTAGACCAGCTTAGAGAAAGATTCAACTATTATTTATTCACAGAAACAGTCAGAACAGCCAGTTTCAATAAGGAGGATATATTTGAAGCTCTACATTTGTCTTAAATTAAAGTTTTAACGGGATATATAGTACCTGAAAATGTAGACACAAAGCTGTCATAGTGCCTTACCATGATTAGCACAACCTATCAACACAGAGTTAGTGAGAAGGGAAAAGGAATAGATCTTGGAATTTCTCATGGCACACCAGAATAAAATCCTCAAGCTCTGCTCTTAAGATTATCAGTTCAGAGAGTTGTGCTTTCTCAGGTGGCTTTTTGTATCCTCTTTGGACTTACCGACCCCTTTCAGGGTAGGGTGGATAGAACTCCAAACACCCACGCTGCCTTTCCTCAGCCTTTGACCAATGGCAAACTCAAGATGAAGCAGAGGGATACCCTCCAAGACTAGCAAAATCAGGAAAGGGATCATGAAGGCTCCTGAAATGGATAAGAAAAAAAAAAAAAAAGTTTCCTATCAGTGAAGCACTACAGTAAAGCACAAACTTCAGTTCTGAAGGCTTCTGAAACAGTAAGCAAACTGTAAGCAGACTTATGGAAACTCTTCTCCAGTTTCTGAGCAATACTTTTGCTTGATTTCCAATGCAGGGGACTTCATTAAATATGTGGTCTCAGGTAGGAATTCTTATTCTTCCTAAGTGGCAAACATAAACACAAATTATAGACTCCCCAGGTTAAACTTTGAAGGAGCCACCTTTGGATTGCAAGTGGAAGAAAGGAAGTTACTTTCCTGGAGTGACTTCCTTTTATTTTTTTTCCCCTGCAAAAAATTATGGTTTTATAATGATGAATCATGCCAGTTATATGAAGTAGATGAATGAACTAAAAAAGATGCCTCAAAAGATTAGGCAGCAATCTGGGGCTGTCTACATAAAATAACCAATAACTTCTTGCCAACTGTGCTCAACAGCTTTTATATTTTAGTAGAAGATGTCTGAAGTTCAGGGTTCGAACCCTGTTGATTATGACAATGCTGGTTAGTATAGGAAGAGTTTCTAAAATTAATTTTTACTGAATAAAGTGTACCTCTGACATGGAAATAACATATGACACTACCATGGAGTATCAAAGTGCATAGTCAAATGCTTGAAAATTGCTACTTACTAGAATTACTGTTACCTGTCATTACAGAAAGTCTTTAAATTAACTTCTTATATCATAAGCAGTAAAAAACCTCAGTGCATGAAAAAAATAATGCAAAACAATATGTGAACAGTTCAGGTTTGGGTATTTGCTGACTGTTTCCTCATGTATGAAATGAAAAGCAGATAACAGTGAAAGGAAATTTGAAGAATGGAGACTACAGTTTTGAATTCAAGGCAGTTGGATGCTTTTCAGAAGAGCTGCACTGCATGCTTTGCTACATGAGGTAGCTTCTTGACATTGTTGACACCAGTTTTGGAAATTATCATTACTGGAAATTCATCATTTTCTGTGGACTTCAATGAAGTCTGCTGAAAACAATATTGTTGTATTGAGTGGCCACTATTCTAATGAAATTGCTTTCCACTCCTATGGAATTCAGGTAGTGCTAGTTACACGCCTGTCTTTCATAGGCTTTTTAAAGATGTACTAATCAAAATCCATAGCTTTGAATACAGAAAATGCCAATCAAAATGCTGAGCACTTTCAAAATGCACATGCCACTCATCAAGTTGAACGATCTGATGCACCAGCAGATATATTTTTTCTTAAAGCTGGTTTCCAAAGGTAACTATATAGACATGATACTCTCAGACTTCAGTAAAACATGACATTTAGTAACACAAAAAGGTCTTAGTAAAAATGTAACAGTTTTCAAAACCACTGTAGCTCATCTTGTATGCATGAAAAACTACCACTCTAACAACAGAGACTTGTTATTAATTGTTATTTGTAAGAAGTTTGCTAAACTTCCAACTCTGCTGACTCTTCCCTCCTTTTTTTCTATGTCAGTCTGTCACTTTGGGAAATGGATAATATGGATGTCATCAACAAAGAGGACAGTATCTCATTTGTTTTCTTCCCCACTTCTCACATCTCAGCTATATTCCTTTTTCCAGAGACGGTGTAGTCCTTGAAAGAACAAAAGCCTGGCAATAGTGAGGAGCAGCTACCTGTTAGACCAAGGAGCCTCAAGCTGGTGCTCTCTTACCTTGGAGAAAAGTAGCTATTTTGTAAAGCCAGAAAGGAATGGAGGAATGGTGATCCTAGTTTTGAGGAAACTGAACTCCTCTAGTTGTAAATTCAAACCTTAGTACTATGATCTTACCTTAGTTATCATTACAAATGGCATCAATGCTACAGCAATCGCTTCCTAGCCTGTTTCTTTCTGAATATGTATTTTCATGTCACAAACACATGAAACATATAGGACATATTTCAGTTTTAGAGGGAGTAGGATCATTTTCAAAGTAAGGTTCTTCCCCTCTGTTTTCCCACCACTCCAGGGACTTCTACAAAATTACTGTCAGCAGGAGCTGCTGATGTCAGATGTAACCAGGCCGCTCTCTTTCCATGCCTTGTTGACTGGCTGCTGAAAGGCAACTGTCCCAGACATGGTGATGTACTCTTCAGCTGCCTGTGCCCTGGCGTCACTGGTGATGCAAAACTCTTACCCAATGCTGGCAGAGGTTCTGGGTTTCACTGAAATTGTGTCAGATTCCACAACTTCAAGGATCTGACTCCTTCTGTCCTTTCAGACTGTTTGTGGCATTTCTAAAGGTTTGTTCCATTTTGTCTGTATGGAGTTGCTTAGTTGTGCTGGAACATGCACTGCCATGCACATAAGGGCCCCTCTGCATCTGGTTAGACATGCAGTGCATGAAAATTTGAATTCAAAGAGTTTGTTCTCTGCTAATATCCCACCCTATTTCTGTAAATAACAATTCTCTCAACTGTTTTGTTCTTCCTTTCATAGAAAACAGGATTGTTGCAGCGTATGTGCTGAGTGCCCCCTCACTGTCGAGATCTATCCCCCTACATCCCAATGGATTCCTTCCTACATGGGAGAGTCAGTGAAACAACCTCCACGCACAGAGCCTCTGGCCTTTCACCCCAGCCAAGTTACTTATCAATGAATGGAGCTGCAAATAGAAATACATTGTGTGTTCCAACCACATGTAAGGCCATGAGCACTGTATCAACCTCATGGGATTTCCTGAGGTCTCAAGGTACTTTCAGAGGTACCTTTGTTAAGATGTCATAAAAGAAGTCTTTAAGCATGACACATCTTTTATAGAGCAGTCAGATAAAGGGATTCCATGACCTTCCTTGCATAGCCACAGAAAGGGGAAAGGCTGCCCTTTGTGGAGCCATGAAAAGGTGTGCTGTCCAGCTGGATGCTCACAGCTCCTCAGCTTCTTCGCTATGTGTGGAATCACCACAACATAAATTTCAGATTTTGGATGGACATGGATGAAGAAGGTGGGTCTCTGTTGACCCCTGTTGTTACCACAGGCACACCACGTGTACACCGATTCTGTGCAGTGCAGAATACACAGCCTTACACAAACAGATGCAACTAAGACTTTTCTAGCTTGAACGGCTAACCATGTACAGTAGGGTAGCTCTGATGAGTTAAAAATGCAAAGTGTGCCATGTCAGAACTGGACAAATAGGTAAAACCACCTATATTTAGCTGTAGAAATATTCATATATTTCCAAGAGAAGTGAGACGGCAGTTCTCAATCATGTACACTGCTCTTTTCTCTTTCTTGGGTTCTTCTCTTTCCAGGGTTCAATTCTAACAGCCAGCTCAGAGACCCAACTCTGCTGCATTTTCCATTTCTCTCAATTTCCCCCCAACCTTTCAGAAAGAAGCTATAATGGAAAAATAAGTGATAATGGCTCTACAAGGCTGCTAGACGGGACATAAAGAAAACCCCAATGCTTTTTAAGCTGTCATACTTTTATGAACCTAACAAATAAACTAATGATCTGAAAGTAACTGCTGCATGGATGTATATAAACAATGAGTAATCCTGCAGTCTGAAAGCCTCACAGCTGAGATACCAGATTCTCATCTTGTTGCAGTACTGTATTTCAGGACACACAATATTTGGTTTGAACATCTGTGTAGCTATTACTCTCTCTTTAATCTAAGTTTCTGATGTGAAATTGAAAAAAAATTATTATTGCTTTCACATAATTCCTCATAAAGGGAAGAGAGATGAGCTTCAGACAGAGAGGTTTTTTTCTATGCTATCATATTCTTAGACCTCAGCTGTAGTGAGGGCCACCAGTACCAGCGAGGAACTGCTGATGTCATTATTGTCACTTTGCTCAGCGTAGCATGCACAGAGATGTAGAAGTTGTCCCTCACACAGTGGCAAGGTTTACTGCAGGCATAAGCAAGCTGTAGACTTAATGACTTTTTATCAATGGTTTAAACATTAAATATACATCCTCTTTTTTGCAATACTCATCAAGGATGAAACAAAAATGTTTAACAGTTGATTAAATGACATGATGCTCAATAAAGATTAAATGAAACCTATGTGTAATGTCAGAGATAGCTATCAAATGAGAGGAAATTTCAATCTCATTAAGCTGGTGAAAGCACACTGAGGCAAACACTGGAGCTTTTACATTGTGTATATATTGAAATCCAGTTTGCCTGTGGTAATGATGGACTTTACAACTTCTAAGACATGACAAGGATAAAATGTTCTTTACTAAATTTTAGTAAAGAAGGAAGTAAACCGAACACTAACAAAACTAAGTAAATTATATAATTATTCTTTTTGTATATGTGGGTATCGCAGTGTTAAAGCACTATCCTAGTGTTGTGTTTAGGAAGAAACAGCCCCCAAATAATTCTAAATTTAAGTTCAAGTATCTGAAAATAAGAATTATCTATAAACTCAGTGTTCTGAAGTACCTTCACTACAGTCAATTTACAGTGAAAAAACCCACCTTCCTTCAAGTCCAAGTACTACAAGAGTAAATTTTATACTTCACAAAGGTCTGTTTATGTTTCATGAGGGATATGAAATGTGCAAACACTGATTCACAAAGTAGATGGACATCCAGCCTCATTTGAGAATGTTCTTGCTTAAATACTATCTATATCCTTGCTACCAGACCTCAGCCATGCTAAATGTCTCCAAATGTCTGTATAACTCATATTTCAAAAAGAAAGAAGTTAAGATAGCAAAACAAACCCTCAGATATTAGAAACCACTTTCATGAGGTAGTCTACACAACCTTGATTCTGCATGCACGTTATGAGGCAACCTCTAATTATGTGACCACCTAGGACTTATTCTCATCCCCTGCAGATACTTACTATGTGGCAAATAGTTGTAATTTTTTTTTTAATCTCTTAATGCACAGCCATAATCCACAACCATATCCAAAGTGAGCTTTAGGACTCTAAAGTAACCATGCCATGGACAGACTGAGGAACAGCATAATCCCCATCTCCATCTGTACCCAGGACTCAGTGAAGCGATATCTTGAAGACATGAAGTGTGAAGGCAGACACCATCCAGGGTAAAGGTTCTGGACAGACCAGGGGAAAACAGCTTCCTCAGTGCACTCATGAGCATGGTGGATGCTTTGTGTTAGTTAACTTGGAAGCAGGTGCATAACATTGCAGTTTTCTCCCACTCTGTTACAGAGGCACATCTGTGTTCCCTGAGTGGGCCACACAAATTCAAGGATGAATAAATCATCTTGGCCACCATGCTGAGTGTCATAGGCTAAGGAAAAATGTCCAAAATATCTAGTAAATAGATATTTCTAACCGGAGGTAGCTGAAGCCAGACCTAAGAGCATCTGTGCAAACAAAGCTGATGTGGAATGCTGCATCTATTGAGCATTCCCTGTGCTGTGAACATGCTGAATGGGAATTAGAGGGGCAGAAGCCAGAAAATCTCAGGCAAAAAAATGTATCAACACCAAAATATCTTCAGAAATAAGAACTTCAAGACCTGTTTTTACAATATGGATAGTCACATGTTCAAATTCAAAATCTTCCATCCAAAGAACAGCAGAAGTCATTTCTTTTTCTGCCTGAAGGGAAAAGTTAGAGACCAGGAACTGCAATGAGAGGATGGCAGTGGTAGCAGGAGTTGGATTTTGACCCACAAGAAAAGGCTGAGGTGCACTTCACAGCAAGAAAGGAGGAGGGATGGCACAAGACCTCTCCACCCTCACATGTGATGAAGTTAAGGAGTTCTGTCTAGGAGGCCACAGCAAGGCATTGCTGTTCACTCTTCTGTATTGGTATGAGTCCCAGCATTTGCAGAAGAATTGATAGAGAAAGTAGGAAGTCTGGCTACAGGGACACATTATCTGTACCATAGCTCTAAGCCCATAGCAAGCTGCATCATTTCTTTGCTATGTGATGCCTTTCAACTTCCACCTAAAACTTGAGAGAGTCACAGGGAAGCAAGAAGCCAGGACTAACTGTTGTTAGTGGTCCTGAGCAAGGACAAGACACAGGATTATGAGAAAGAAAAATAATTGGTGCCAAAGGATAAATTAAAATACAGTACTGATAGACACACACAAGTAATTCATAAATCTTCAATTATATAAGTCAGAAAAATCAGCCCTGAGAAACAGGGCATGTCCACTTTCTGTGACTAAGCAGAAGAACCTCAAAAGCCAAAGAATACCATGAATTTTGGAGATACCCATCCCCTTTTTCAAATTAAAATTGTCACATATGGAAAGGGGGTAGTGGTTTTTTTGTGTATGCGTGTCTTCTAGCTTTTTGTTACAACAGTTGGCTGTGCTACAAATGGCCTTCAGTAAATGTAAATGACCTTCCCTGTAAACTCTAAACACTAGCTCAAGTCAGGAGCCCATGCTAACATCCATGTTAACAGACCATGTCAGAAAAACCTTAATATTAAAAGCATCTCTTCTTGCAACTGAGTCATCTATTGTTAAAAGTCCCTGAGTTTGTACCAGCAGCTCCTCACAGAGCCCTCCCTGGTCCCTACTCTAACTAGGAAAAGCAATTTCTAATCATATCACTGGGTATATTTAATGAGAATTACTTTGAAACCAAGTTCTTTAAGCAAAAAATTTTCTTTCATGATCAGACATCACAAAGGAACAAACACTTTTTATACAAATCTCAGAGTAAAATGCAGCTAAGAAGTGGATAGTAGGCAGAAAAGACTGTCAGAAAATGAGAAGTTTATGCTGTCATATAATATTGAGTCAATGGTTCAGCTCAAGATCATCTTTGAAAACAAACAGTAAAAGAACAAATCAAAAATTTTAGTGTGTTCATTCAGTCCTAACCTGAACCCTATGGACTCACAGCAACTTATATGGTAAATAGCATATATTTTAAATTACTTAATAACAGCAATTGCTAAAAACATATTCTTAACATTAACTACTTTCACACCATTACTCCCATCATTAATTACACACACACTGACCCTACAGCCGATACACAGACCAGTACAAAACCAATGAAAACCCTATCATGAAAAGATTATTTTGGATTGTGAACAGAATTACCCTTCCAAGTAGTTTATTAATATTTTAAAATATACATTTTATATATATATGCATGTATGTAAAGTAACAGTTTTAGACTGAGAAAATATATGATGTATATGACAGTGCAAGACTGATTTGATCAATCCTGTGTCCTGAAATAAAAGCAGTCCCTTCCTTTTTTTCCATCACTAACATGACTTCAGAGGGTGTTCATAACCTGTGAAATAACCTCCTCCATTAGACAGTCTTCTAGACATGAACATCACACGTCTTACAGGAACTGACCAGTTCTAAACATATTTCATTTTTTGTTTCTCAAAGAGAGATTCAATACAGTTTATAGCCAAAGTTATTTAAGATATGCTAAAGACATACCTCCTCCATGGCTCTGACAGAGATAGGGAAACCGCCACACATTTCCTAAGCCCACACAAAACCCTACACACGTCAGCATATACTGAGCCTTGTTGTCCCATTTTGGTCTGGAGTCTGCCTCTTCTTTCTCAAGGACCTCCAGTTGTGCATGGGAAGGTATCCTGTCATCCAGGCCAGGATTGGGCAGCTGTAGCTTCACCATATTTTAAATCTCTGACTGGAAACACTGTCCCGGTGAGGAGGTGATGAAACAGGCAGCTAGTTAGAAATCTGTGCAAAAAGAGAACATCTGTTTGCTGTCTTCAGCTATATATAGTGAACCTTTGGCACTAAACTTGGAAGTGCAGGCCTGTGGTAAAAAGAAGCGTCAGCAAATCATTCAATTGACCAAGTCAGCTCTGACACTTATTAATGCTTTATCTGTCAAGGTTTTATGAACAGTCCGTTCATCTGGTGGAAGGCATTGATTTCAGCTAATGTAATTCAGCACATAATTTGGCTATAAACCGTAATCGCCTATAAGGTCATGAAACACCCCTTGCCACTTCCCTGTTTAAACTCACTAAAATACATATATAGCCCTAGCAAATACGGAGTAAAAAGATTCCACTGGCCTCCAGCTGAAAATAGAGGCTTCGTGCTCTTTTTTCTCAGGAAAACAAACTGCTTGTCAATCACCATCACATTCAGTTTCCTATAATGTATGCTTACAAAACTGTATGTTTTGTGATAATTACCAAAGCAAGTTCTTCCTTCTCTTCAGCAGGTCTTACTCTACTAGATGCTCTGACAAAAAGAGATGCAGAGTGAAAGGGTTTATAAAATCTGACCTTTAAAATCATAAGCATAATCTGCTTACCCTAATGCCTCTAATCACTATAGAACAAGGTCTGAAGAGCATAACAACTTGTAAAAGGGCTTGAAATCAAAGGTCCCTACAGTGGTCAAAAATAAAAACATGATGCTGGTTAACAAATATCACAGATATTACTCACATCCTCATTCTTTCAGTACCATCATAACAAGCCTGTTTAGTTTGTTCCTCAGCAGTATCAAAAGGTAAATACTTCCCACTGAAACCTATATATAAAATGTAACACAGTATATGTCGTAAGAAAGAATTTTGCCAGCTAAGTGCTACAGGCTCTTTGCATACAATGATACAGAGTGATCAAAACTAAGAACTAGAAGGGAGCCTGTAAGTCCAGCCCCTGCCGCAGAAGGCGAACACATCACAGCAGCCCTTTGCAACCTTACTGTATTGATTTCATTTGTTTCTTTGCTTATTTACTCCTTTCTAAAAGGCTGGTCTAGAATTTCAGTCCTGTTATGCCCCCAAAAGGCTGTTTGTTATATTTTGAATAGAAAAATTACAAAAAATGTCTTAATCTTTGACATGAACAGCAATATAGAGCAGCCTAGATGGATTTTCCCTGTGCCCTGCAATCAAGTATTAATATTTCACTAAACTGACTTCTCAGTCAATCAGCCCAGTGATAGCTGTTGCCTTTTTCATGACCCTGTCAGTTCTGTGGGTGCCCTGTCTCCTGATTAACCACTGGGTCAACACCTTTTTTCTCCTTTGGCAGTTGCAGCTCAGGATTTCCTAGCTTGCAGCAGAACTCCTTTTTCTACATTGCCAAAAACACATTTTAAATTTTACCCGGTTTCTGCTACTCCCGTACGTTGAGCTACCAGTTCTTCCTGAATTATACATTTTCAGCATTTACAATACTTCTGAAACTGTTGTGGTGAGCAGAGCACACCCTAGGCAGGGATCGGCGTGCGGAAGATCTGGCGATGTAACGGAAAGCTCAGACCGCCCACGAGGGGCCTTGTGGGTGTGGCTTGTGGGAGATAAGCAATTGCAGCGCCATTTGCAGCATCCTTCACATTGAAGCCAGTGTCTGTGATGGTACCCAACGGCAGAGGTTGGGTGGCAGCTATCCCGGGGATCGGGTGTTGGTAACGACATGAAACGGTATCATGAGGATTTAACTGACATGATACTGTCTTTAGTTATTAGTGGAAGGATGACAAAAGACTGGTCCTGAACTAATTGAGGAACTGTATTAGTAACTTCCCCCTGAAACACTATTTCTGCTTTTCAGGACAACTTACCACCATCATGAGATCTTTACCTAGTTCCTTGTTCACATTATATCCCCTGTTTAGCTCAGCTAATATCTCCTGTTGTGGTCAAGTGGCAACAGGTCTACTGAAGTCCAAAAAGACTACATTTACTTGTCTAGAAAAATCAGTTTTAACTTATAAGCTGCAATAGAGAACTTTCAAATTTCACCTCTTCAAATTCCAATTTCACAGAAAGTGTGCAAGAAACTGTATGGTCCATCCAGCAGCTCACAACTCATCTGGGTTATTCTGCTTCCTGAATCATTGGAAGATAATCTTAGTATTCATGCTGCAGGGAATATGAGGCAGTAATAAAAAGCAGAGAGAAGACAAATAGGAAATGCCAAAATCCTCACCATAATGTTTCTTACATTCTTTGACTTGTAGGCTTTAGTTCTAAATCTTTGCAAGGTCCTCTGTAGAACCTCTTTGGATAACAGAATCAGATCATGGCTGCATGCTGTCCACACAACATATTTTACAGCTACAGTCTAATGGTTCTTTGTAATCAGAAATCTTTGACAATCAAGATTCTGTACAGAAATTATTAAACAAAAAAGTAACATGTTTCTCTTGAAGCATAGTGCAAGTGGACATGGAAGGAAGGAATGTAGCTTCCTTTGGATATCAAATTATATGGGGACAAATTGAGATAAAATAAATTCACACTTGTGTTAGGATGACCTGAAAATTTCTCTCCGTGAAGTTTCATATGCAAGCAGTTTCCATCAGGATCCAAAAATACGTTCTACACTGCTTTCTGCTGTATACATCCAAAATGTCTTTCCAGATGAGTTTATCTTACCTTGGTAATGCCAGGTTCCAAGGGTTGTTAGTGATCTGTCAGTTGTTAAACATTTGCAGAAGCAAATATGATTGTATAGCATCTAGCTCAAATTCCTTCATCAGTGTAATTGCATGGCTAATAATCTTGGAAGGCATAGAAGCATTTTCTGAAGCTTCTCTGGTAGCAATGACAGCAGCTTGAACATGACCTGCAGTTGCTCAGATAGGTTGTCTATATTGCCACCCTGTGGATCCAAATTAAAAAGCTGGGGCTGCTCTGTGGGAGTCACAGTCACTTGCTTATTCGAGAGAGACCTTTCCTTTGGTCTAAGGTAAGCTACTTCAAGTAACACAAGGCTCAGGTTGATATTAGTTAGATATGTAGTAGGATTAATCCTATCAGGATTAACCACATTATTTTCTGAATTCTTTTAGTACTATAGCAGATACTGGTGTGTAATCTCTTACTCTAGTGATTCTATAGGAATATCTCACCAACTTTAATCATATTTTCATTTCAGTCATCTTCTACTTCATAGTCGAAGCAACGTATACAGCAATCGATTGCAACTGCTCTTGGTTGTGTGATAAGCCTAAAACAGGAAAATATGGAAATGTATATTATAGTGCTAATTATACAACCGAATTCCTAAAGCACAGTATTCTCATTGGGAAGCATAAAGTGGTAAAGATGTAATGAAAATGAAAAAGAAGAAGAAAATTCAGAGGTTAAGCAAAATAGTCTGTGATTGTCTGTCCCTGGCAAAATCTGCTTGGATGATCTATTAATATATGTGGAGAAAACACTAAATCCTTTTGTGAGCTGCCAATGGGTAAAATAAGCTATGTCAGGATAGAGCACTGAACCCCAGGTTCAGGAGGAAACTCAAAATTCACAGCCTAGGGGACACTAATGATCATATTAGAAGAGGAGATACACGGGCAAAATGTTTCAGAGTTGCTTAGCTTTAACGCTAATAATCAACAGCAGGTGGTTATGGAGTTTACCTTGTCAAGAGCTGTTCTGCAGATCTTTAACTTGATCTAAGTTTTATGCTCTGTTGTTCTCAAACTGTACCTGATAAGTAACCAAAAGACACATCTCCTCAGCAGTGATTTGATTTCCCATGTGTGTGCTTCAAGGCTGCTGCCATCAGCTCAGAGCAGTTCGAGCAGCCATACCTTGAAGGCTTTGAAGAAGTCCCACAAGCTTTGGAGGCTAAATCTCCAAACAGTTTACATGTGATTGCAAACTTTTCCAGATGGGAAAGAAGTCCTTTTGTGCCAGCAAGTACTGCATAGAAGAAACAGGACAGCACAGAGCTGTTGAATCTGTCTTGGGCTATTGGGAACAAAACAGAGGTAGGGTGTCATATACAATGACTTCCAGTAGCATCCCATTCTGGAGTGGTTTTACAATGTCACAGTTTCCTTCAGCAATCTGACATGCCTAGAAATTGCCAGTCCATGTTTATTGTGGAAGTAGCAGTGTCCTTAGCCACAGAAGAATTAAAGGTAACAAGCCATCGTATCTTTTGTAGTTCATCCAGAACTGAGCTGACACTGATGCCCATGTGGCACTTTTCTCCTTTTTATCTTCCAGAAATACACATGAACTTTATTTTTACATATACTGGTAGTTTACATACTACTTACTTCAGCTTTGTATATAAGTATTTCACTGAAGTAACATTAGCTTCAGCAGCATCATCCTTCTTTGTTTTGTTCTCCTTGCTAACATCAGGGAGGAAAGTGCGCTGTCCTTAATATTGTAGTGCATACATTCAGGAGATCCCCAAAATATTGCTTTAATCTTTGAAGAATACATTTCCTCTTTGGAATCACTTTAGGGGGAAATACAGGTAGGGTGCATAGGTGTAGAAATGCTTCTGTGGACAGCACCAAATTACCTGATCTCATGATGGCCAGTGTTGACCTATATTTCTTAGCCAGTGGAGTGCTATTGCTTGGATCTCTTATGGCAGGCAGCAGAACATGTTGACAGCTGTAGGTCGTTGCTTGCCATTTTCATCAAGCAATTAACGGTGTTCTTAAATCAAGGTTCTAGCTGTTTTCTTTTTCCTGTGCTGTAGAATACAAGGAGATGCTAGCAAGTTGCTAAACTACATCCACTGCCTGCCACCTCTGCACAGAATCTACCACAATACCCACTTTGGTGGAGGCAACCTCATTCTGTCTTGGTGACTGAACACTAAGGTTTTTTGCATCTTTCTTCACCCAGTTGTGTTTGGACCAGAGAGTTCTGACCGTGTAGCATCGGAGACACGCTCCAGAGGAGCTCACGGGAGCAGAAGGTGCGGTGGAGGCTGCTGGCTAGAAGAGCCATTAGCCACAAGGGGGAGGCAGCATTTAATAATGAGAAGTACCAGCCACTGCAGCTGAGGATTTCGTCCCCATTGTGCAAGTCAAGTTTAGAAGTGAGGAGTCTCAGAAATACAAACCCACAGGAGCTGTTGTAAAGAGAAAGGTGAGGAGGCATTCTTCCATCAGCTGAACGGCTCAGCCTGGGATCAGCCTGGAGCACAGGGCTGGCAGGAGTGCACAACAGCAAAAGGCCATCTCAGCACGTCCCACAATCCCCTGTGTTCTCCAAACTCATCCACAGACTCTTTGTTTCCAGAGGTACCATTTACTTTCAGTTGTTTGGTTGATTCCATTAGTATCATACACAGTAGCAGGCACCTTCAAGGCTATTTTACAGGTATTGTAGAATCGTAGCATGGTTTAAGTTGCAGGGGCCCTTTAAAGGTCTTTTAGTCCAACCTCCCTTCAATGAGCAGGGACATCTTCAACTAGATCAGGTTGCTCAGAGCCCTGTCCAGCCTGACCTTGAATGTTTCCAGGGCTGGAGCTTCTACCGCCTGTCTGGGCAATCTGTTCCAGTGTTTCACCATCCTCATTGTAAAAATATTCTTCCTTATAGCTAGCCTGAATCTTCCCTCTTTTAGTTGAAAACCTTTACTCCCTGCCCTGTTGCAACAGGCTCTGCTAAAAATATTGTCCCCACCTTTCTTAGAGGCCCTCTTTAGCTACTGAAAGGCTGAAATAAGGTCTCCCTGGAACCTTCTCTTCTCCGCACTGAACAACCCCAGTAATGCCTCATCTTTGCACATTCTCCAACAGCTATCTACAATCTGTCTGCAATTAGCCTCTTTGCACAACCCCTTCCACAGCAGTTTCTCAGACAGTGGTACCTTGCGAGCAGGACTGTAGGCTATGACTGGACTTTCCCTTTGGAGCACAGCTTGCCGCACAGGTGATTGTTGGCCACCCTTAGTGCTGCCGTACAGTAGGCTACCCCATGTATGAGCTGGGAGGTGTGAGCATTTTTAACAACCCTTCTGATGTTAAAGGTCCAGGTTTCCCCCTTCACATCTGCATGGTTCACCAAGTGTGTGAGCCTTGGTACTGTATATGTCTTCAAAGCTGTGAACTTTCTGTAAACGTTTTGACAGAGCTCTTTCCATGTTAGAAAACCAAGAATCAAGTTTCAGTATTCAGATTTAGATATTTCTATCCAGGAGTGAATTTTCAACCCAGAGTATTTTTCAGAGTCTCCTGGAACAATTGTGTTCATCTCAAACTAAACACCTTCCAGTAGCTGCTGTTATTGGTTGTGTAAGAGTCATGGGTGGGGTTGATGAAAAAGCCATGACATTTCTCTCTCCTGGGTTTTCAGATCAGTGCAGATGGAGAGAGGTTGCTACAAGAGAGACAGTGTCTTGCACACCCTCCCATGTGTTGCTTGGCAGGACCAAGTCATCAACAAAGGCTGAAGTGCTGGGGTTAAACCCCCAGCCCCGAGTGAGGGTTAGCATGTGGATGATGTCCACAACAAGGCAAGAAAGGCCCTCCTGACTGGTTTTCACCCAGGGTCTGGACAGCTTTGGGTGGGAACTGATTAGGAGACCACCACCAGCTGCCCCTGCCTTCCACATTAACTTGGAGGTGGGGCAAGAAGCCATCTGTTGTAGTTTGAGGCTTGGGGGTGGGACAGGTGATCTTCTAGGACCCAGGAGGGTCCCAGGGGAAGCAACTTATTCCTTCCCCTTCCTCTCCACACTCTTTAAAAGGGGCAGGAAGTGGGTGCTCCAGGCTCTTGCCCTGCTGCTCTGGGTCCTGGTGTGCTGGAGTTCAGTGTGCCTGATTCCATGCAGTCCTGAGCCATCTGAGATTTGGGTTTTGTATATTTTATTTACTTCGTATTCCTCCCATCTTTGTATATATGTTTACCTCCCTTTTTGCTTTCTGTTCCCTGTTAGACAATATACTTTATTTTTTATTTAACTTCCAATCGGTTCAAAGCCTCTCTCTCTTTGGGGGGGGAGGGGAGCACACAGTTCTGTTCTGTGGGGTCCTGCCCTGAAGCCCTTTTTACACAGAACCAGAACACTATCTCTATAAGAGCTGACTCTGTTTGCAATGAGGTTTGGAGGCTTGTTTGTATAGTGTATGTGCTATGTGAGAGTTCTGACTTGGAAGTGCTCCCTGACTCTTCATGGCAAATGGAGTTCCCAGGATGGCAGGGCTAGAACATGAAGCTGTCTCTGAGTCCCTACCATGTAACTGGACTCATGGCCTGGCTGCTACCCTTGCCCCTTGCCTGGCTCGCTCCCTTCTTCATGCCCACTGTGGTGGGTGAGTGCATTGACTTGTTCCTCTCTCTGGCTGTCTGGCACTTTGGATCTCTGGTGTGTGATGTGGGAGTGGAGGGAGGAGTTTGGCTGCTGTCTGCCAGTTAATGATATCATTCTATACTGGGCAAATGGTCAGCAGAAGAAAGGCCAAGGTAGTAATCTGGTTTTGCCACATTGCAGCTTTTTCTCTGGTGGAATCCAAAGCCATCTTTTTCTAGGTTGCAGAGTAATGGGTTGATTTGTTGACATTGGATCCTCTTGTTTGACACTGACCTTGATGGTAATTGGCTTAGCATGATCCTTTTTGAATTCCAGATGAGTGGTGGCATTTCTAGATCCAGTTTCATCTGACCACATGCTCAGATAGATAGCTGCTTTTATGTTGGAACTAGAAGGTATGTTCATGTATCACTGAGTAGGAGGCCTTGGCCAGTCCTGTGAATGTTGCCCATGAGGGCTGTGGCTTTTCCTAGCATATTGAATGATGACTTGGAGTGATTGCAGAGTCTCACAGGTTCAGCTGTAAGGCGTCTTTGTCACTCATTGGCCATTAATAGGCCAAGCTTTTGTTACCTGGCTGTCAGAATCCATGTAAAAAGTATTAAGATGGTTGATAAGATTGTGATACATCTCTGCTTTGCTACATATATTTTACTATCAAAATTGTTCTGTGTTCCTTGATACTATCCAGTGCACATTTTACCATCCATAAATTTAAGTTCTGCTAATACCAGTCCTTTGGGGATCTCTCCATATGAGGTCTTTTAAACTTACTTGTTCTAGGTCAGGTGCTGAGGTTTTACTTGTTTCTTTTATATCCTTCAAAATGTGTTTAGGTATTATCAGCTTAAAGGGCCAATTTGTCCACTTTCCAGGACTTTGAAACTTATCTGTACTGAGAAATGATTTCTCTCTCCCCCTTGAACTTTACTGACTGAACATACTGCTGCACAAATTCGGACAGAACATTGATGATTTTTATTGGGATGTTTTGCATAGGGTAATACCCACAGGGGGAATCTCATCTCTTGACTGAGATGGCTACCTGGATGCTGATGTTGCAAACATCCCTCAATGGTGGGAGTCCTGGATGGACTGAGATTCCCCAAACTCTCCTTCAGAGTGAACTCTGTGATCACTACAGCATATACATGATCAGTTCTTGTTGATTATCTTGCCCTATGTAAGAAACATCTTAACTACAAACAAAGGACAGCCCCATGTGCCCGTCCTTCCCTAGGGAGGAAAGATGTTCACTGACTATAGACAATTATGCATGATTTGGCCAGTTCCTTTGACGGGAGCTGCGTGGAGAAATGCCTGGCTGTGCACTGGATTCTTCACCTCAGATGGGTAAGCAATATATCTAGCTAGCGTTGTGTCACCTTTATGAAGCAGAGCTGCTGCTGCAGGAGTTCCCTGGAGAACCTTCTGGCATGGCCCCACCCGCTGGGAGGGCTCCTGCAGCAACCGGTTGGTGGTTCTGTTATGAAGTGGCTGGTAGATCAGTTCACCCCTCATTGCCAAGCTACCTGAAATTTCAGTGAGTTCCTTCTTTGCAGATCCCTCTGTCTCAGCCATGCAGGGACAACCTAGCTGTGGAGGTGAGGGGTGGGCAGATGGGAAGGGTTGTGTCAAACACAGAGATTAAGGATCTTTTATGAAGGGAATGAGAACTTGCAGAGTTTGAACATTGTCCTAGAGCAGCTGGACTGTAGCTCTTCACAGAGAACAGAAAATGAGAAAATCCACACAGGAAAACAAAAAGGAGCTGACGTGCAGACTGAGACACCTGAGGGATTCTGGAGGAGGGCAGCATATCCCACCTAGCAGACAGAAGGATTACCAGCCTGGTATTATCAGCTCGTGCACAAATCATGCATGATTGTGTATAGTCAGTGAACATATTTCCTGCTCTCAGTGGGATGGTCGCCATTGGTCACTCATCTTTGGTTAAAGCTGCTGCACCTTGTTTAATGATGTTTTTAATGAAGAAAGAAAAACTTTTCAACATAATCTCGGCACCAAGACCAAAACTTTTTACATGCCAATTTAAAAATTGCCCAATTTGTAAGATCTTAAAATTGTACAACTTGCTTGAAAATTTGGAATAAAATAACAAACTCCACTCCTTCCAGCTGCTTTCTCCAAGTTAACAGTGCAGAAACACACAAGGGTTTTTATTAATTGCTATTGTTCGTTTAACAGGTGAGTAACCATTTTCATAACAAGTTCATTAAAAGATTTGGAAAACAAATTAATGCTGCATTCTAGATATATATATGGGCATTTCCATACAAATAACCAACCCAGAATAGTAGCTGTTGGGCAAGACAAAGCTCACAATAGACCTTTCAACATAATGTACAAAGGGGGAATGTTTCAAAAATACATCATGCACCCACAGATGTAAGTTTGGGTAGGAACTAACAGGAGTGGTGCTTCTACACCACTTACATACTTCTAAAAGTCCTCCTGAAAAGAACTCTTCAGTCTTAATATACTTACCTGCAAAGTGCCCATGAACAATTACGTCAGCGACTTGTATGAATAATTGACACTTCTAAAAAAGTGAAAGCAAGTATCATTTATTACAGTGCACCCATCCCTGTACAATTGAGCATATGATGCTTCAACTTACACATACTGAAAAAAGTATTTTACTTTTTTTACCCTTCTCTTTAGACATTGAGTGGTCAGTGACTGAAAAAAATGAAAAAGCATAAAATGTTTGATCTTTTAATACTAAGGACTAATGAATATGTACAAATTCAAGGCATGAATCACAAATCCATTGATATTGATTCACTGGCTGCTGTCTGTCAGCTCAGTTGAGTTGCTTAACTGCCTGTAGGTAGGTATGAGATGTGCCACGGCTGCCTGGTCAGATACCTTCCACATCCCAGGGGAATTACACACAGGGTAAATTATTCTAATTTGTTCTACTGGACAGTTAGGGCACATGCATATGGGCAGCTGCAGTTGCTTGGCTGAGGCTTTCTCACAAGAGTGGTAACTCCATCGTCTTCTCACCTCCCGCCCTTCGTTCCCTTGGCATCCAGACAAACTTTGGCCTTTCTGGCGTTTGTGATGGTATCTTTTTTCCCTAGATCTATGTACTACAGCTTTATAAAAAAAAAAAAATCAATACAATAGTACGAATAGCATCACTAACGTGAGGAAAACCACAATTGGAAAACCTGTGTTTTGTGTATAAATTCTGTTTCATGTTAGATATTTTTGCCAAGTAACTGGATTAGGTTGCACATGTTGCTTCACAAGATTTATCTTCTGTGCCCACATTGAAATGAAACCAAGAGGAAATAATAAGAGAAAAACCCACACCTGCTGGGGTCCTCTGTTAACCTGGGCCAGACATTCACTTTGCTGGATTGCTTCCAAGCCATGCAGTGGCTGATTGCCTAGAGCGAAGTGTTTGCCCAGTCTAGCTCTCAGTAAATAAAGAACTTCTAATTAAAGAACCAACACTAATCAAAGTCAAGTAACACAGATGAGCAGATATTATAAACAAAAGGGTAAACACTGACCTTTTGAGGCCTACGGCTTGATTAGAAAGGAGGAAAAGTTACTCTCAAAAATGCATGGCTCATTTGAAAAAGAAGGTGGTTCCTATTGCTAGAAGGACCCAAAGAATACTCAGTTTTAAAGGATTTCAAGCATGGAAATGTGCTGGGTTGGTGTTTGTTTTGGTTTTTGGTGTAGGCTTTTTTTTTTTTTTTTTAACTAGATCTGTTTATTTTACTGTACCAACTACATGAAAAAGTGCCCTTTCTTAAAAGTTTGCAAAGCTTGTATATCTGTAGGCTTCCATGGTCACATGCATGTGGAGTGGTGAATCATAAGCTCAAAATTTAAGGCTCGTGGAAAAGTATACCTCATTTCCAGAAGTGAGACAGTCGGGGAGGGAGGTAGTGGCTACAGGTGCAGACTGCACTTAGGTTCCTATCTGCCAACAACAAGTGGGACCTGTCCAGGGAGCAGAGCCAGGTGCAATGGCTGTAACCCACAGAGGTTCCCACAAGCTAACCAGGGCACTGGGCTGCAGATACTGCACTGCAGCCACACTGTGACATCTACAGTGGAGGCACACTCCTGGGTCACAACTAATACCCTCACAGAGGAAAAAAACCCAAAACATCAGTATTCTTAACATATCTCCTGTCTGAGAATATGCTCTCTAGTACGCAAGTGTGGATCCCTAGCTCCAGCAAGACTTTTGTTAATCTGTTTCTTTATGGGTCATTTTAATTGGCATCTTTTGAATGTTTCCTTCACAAAATACTATTTGTATATTAAGCTGGAAGACAATGCAAGACTGATTAATTTGAAACATGATGACACTGCTCCCACCTGAGAATACTAATACATACAGTCACACTATATATATTTACATAAATGTACATATGTACACGTGGATTATATACACCGAGCAGTTTGCTCAAACATGACCTCTGGTTCCAAACATCCACCTCAAAATCAGTCTTGCTTAAACCAAAAATATACAGTGGTGAGACACAATGTAGAACATCAGGGATAAGTAGCACAACGCGCTGCCCCACTTGGGGGAGACAAATCATGCTTCTCTGTTGGAGTGAGACCACTAAGCAAGTGTATCACTGAACCGAGTTGTGTTTTGCTGTTTCTGACACCTGAGGAAGCTGGCACAGCACTGTGCTACACTGCAGCCCGCAAAGCAAACACTCAGAGTTTAAGAGGATGCGTAGCTCACTGGAGCATCTGCTGTTAGACAGTGACAGGAAAGGCACCAACACTGCACGGCCCATGCAAAGACAAGTGTAACAAGGAGGAGAAACTGGAACATAGTAGGAGAATTTAACAGCTTTAGACTAAAACTGTGATTGTCCCTACTATGCATGGTGGACCATGTGAAATCTCACTACTTCCCCTACTTATCGTTTTCCTAACATGGTGTTTTCTGCCCTCTTGTACTTTTGTAGTTCAATAGATAGTTCCCAGTATCTCAGATACAGCCACATAAGTTTTCCATTTTGACTTTTGTTTCTATTCAGCAGATTGCCACAGTAGTTATCATGTTTGAAAATATCTTTTAAGCCGCTTTCCATATGCAGAGCCATAGCAACTGGATCAGCTGCAGCTTTAACTAGCAGGCTTTTCTCTATTTCTAGTCTTTGACTTCTAGGTACAACAAGACTGCAGTAGATGTCTTGTCGCTCTTTAAGTCCCTCTTCAAATTCCTTTAGTAAACTATTTGCTCTCTTTTGCCACTCTTCTTCCTTTGCCAGGCAACTGCGGTACAAGTTACCTGCTGCTCCTGAGTGCAACAGGACTTGTTTTTCTCGCTCTAACTTCTCCTGCTCCTGCTCTAGGATCCTTCTTTCTTCTACTAGCTTGCGACTCTGGGAGACGAGGGCTTCACGGTAACTCAGGGTTCTGTTCCGTTCCTTTTCAAGCTCCAGCTCCAAGTGAGCAACTGTGCGGCGATTTTCCGTGATTATATCCCGGTACTTGGCTTCCAGGTCTTTTTGTAAAGATGAATGTTTTTTATAATACTCTTTTTTTTCTCTTTCTATTTCTTTTTGACATTCTCTGGTCCAGATCCAACCTATCAAATATAAATGACGCTTCAGACATTAGTATAACACATAACATAGACGGGTATGATCAACTATGACTCTGAAGTCTATTAAGAGGTAAAAAATATCATCAATGATATTCATTTCTGTTCAGGTCCCACAAAATGTGTTTCTGTGGGCATACATTTCGCAGTTAAGTCACTTTAAATTATTGTGTTTGTTCCAAGGAAAAGCTCCTGTAGATTTTTTATTGCTAATACATACACTTCTTAGATTAAGAAGGAAAATAAAAGTTATGAGGAAACAAACTGGTGATTCCTAATGTAGGAGTTCCATCGAGAACTTTTGTGGTCCAGTATATCAATCTACATCAACAGCTCTTTGAGTTGTTACCCCTGGGGTCTCTAGACATCATCGCCTGAGAGAGCCTTGCAAACTGGAGCTTATTAAATATGGATTCAATTCCACGTGTGAAAATCAGCCTTTGCCTTAACGTTATAAAGAGCGCCTACTGCTTATAACATTTTAAATGAGCAGAGGGAAGCCTACATGGGACACTGCTGTACGATCACGGGATTGCCCCAGAGGATCCCCCCGGCCGGCGGGTGAGCCACCCCAGCTCCGGCCCCGGGGCCTGGGCGTTACTTACGGAAGGCGGCCAAGCCCAGCATGGGCACCAGCAGGGCGTAGTTCCATCTGCTGCCTTCGCCCCCGGGCTCTCGCTGGTTTGGCAGGATGTTCCAGTTGGGAGGGTCATTTAAGTTATTCATGAAGGCACCTGAGATCCGCGGGAGGGAAACGCGGCCTCAGCAGCACGCAGCGCACCCGGCCCGCCCGCGCACCGGCACCGTGCCGACCTCCG
>NW_008631656.1:0-28844 GCF_000691845.1 Merops nubicus
CGGCAGCCAGCAGTGCGAGGGGCCGGAGCCCTCCCTCGGGACCGCCCTCCCGGGCCCCGGGGGAAGGCGTATTCCCGGGGAGACCTGCGCCTGGGATCCTGCTGGAATGCTCGGCCCGCCCCAGGCGTCAAACCCCGGGCGAGGGGGGGAGCCGCCAGAGGGGTTCCCTTCTGAACCTCGTTCAGAAACCGCGTTTTCCTTCGTTCGAGCGACAGCAGAGGGGAAGGTTTGGACTGGAAGAGAGTGATGTTTGGAAGAAAAAGTTTCAAGATCAAAGTGGTCTGTAGGATCCTAACAAAGTTGAAATAAGATGTGGTCTTCTTATCAAAATTAAATACCTGCTAATTGATCTCCTTCTAGGACCACCTGTGATATGATGTCACTGACCCTGTCTCAAGAATCTCATCATCTTTCATAAGTGTGGTGAAGAATAGCAGGGAGTTCCTTCTGCATAATCTTCATAAGGTTAAATACTTTTAAAATTGTCACTTTTTAGTTTTCCATCAGGGAGAGGTGGCTCTTGGGGAAGAAGCCGAAAGGCGATAGTTTGGTAAATGTCCACAGAGATCTTTCCAGAGAACAATTCTTAAGGAGGGAGCAGAGTGGAAGAGGACTGCAAACTGATGTGAGTGGAGTGATGAGGAGAATGGGGAGGTGTTGGAGAGCTAAGGCAGTGTTTGGGAGCCCTTAACCTCTAGCAAGGAAAGACGGACAAGCAGGTGGACTTACAGGTGTTACTTTCTAAGCAAACCAGAAGAAACATATTTGTACTCAAAAGGGGAGGGGATGTGGTAGAAATTGAAATAGTAAGGAAAAATGGCATCAATAGAGTAAGAATTGTCCTCCTCTGACATCCCTTATTACAAGGTGAAGCTAGTGGAATGGCTATGACAAAAGACAGGGAGTCCAGATGACTGAAGAAAGAAGGGAGAGAGATAGCACCATGAACACTGAATTCTCTTTGAAGAAGCTAATGAGAGGGTTTTTTTTTATTTGGTTTGGAGTTTTTGTTGGTTGGTTGTGGGTTGTTTGTTGTTGTTGTTGTTGTTGTTGTTGTTGTTAAGGATGAGAGTTTGGGACTTCAAATAAGTCACAGGTGTATTAGGAATAAAATAAGCTGCTCTGCCCATCTCTCTAGTACAAATAGTAATCTTCCCTTCAGGAAGCAGAACAGCCTTAACATATTTCCAAGATTTATCAACACTATTCTGTCCTAGGCTTGACAGAGAAATCTGATAATTGTAAACAATGTAATTATGCATCACACTCCTTCAAATGATCAAAAGTAAATATATTTTAGTGTTACATAATATAGGGCACAAGAATGGAGTGAAATAAAATGACCCATTAGCCTTTATGCTGGTAAGTATTATGTTCAGCACAAGTGGAAATGGGTAGGGTTGGTGCTTTTAGAGATTACTCATTCACTCCTTAAACAGTGGGAATGTTGCCAGCCTTACAACAGAAGGGTTGTTTCATACCATACAGAAGCCTCTTTCCCACGTGTAAATTTGGTTTTGGAGGTGGAGGGTGAAATTTGTGAAGGCTTTTCCAAGTAGTGCATAGCATAATTGGTATGAATCAACGTGCTTGTCTCACAACTGCACTCAGTCTTTCTGTGAGAGGCTGACCAACTTCTGATCTCCAAAAGTGATTTAATTTACGAAATTAATGCTTTTATCATTTTGAATTTGGGAGGGGAGTAACTTTGTCCAACACATTATGAAATTAAACAGAACTTTGTATATGCAAATAATAAATTACCCTGTCTTGCTATTTGAAATGTCAAATGTGTTCTGAATTTTCAAAAGCAACTATTGATTTTGGGTGTCTTCAATTAAGCATGCCCACTGGAAGGCAGCTTTTAAAGGGCAAAACTTTTGAAGTGCTAAAGTTTACATGTGCTCAACAAAAACTGCTGGATGGTCGAGTATCCCGAAGGTATGTGATCAAGTCAATCAAAACCACTAGATGCTTTTAAGAATCTGTACAGCATAACTATAACCATAGCATGATGGGCTGGGATAAGAACCCAGTAGGAGGCACATCAGAAGGTGGGAACTGCCAAAGCATCTCCCACAGGAGAGAGATAAAGCAAACAATTTGTATTTCCTTGGCCTTAAAGCCAGCATAAAATCAGTGAGAGGTGAGAGTTAGGCACATTAACTCAGTATCATTTCAAAGAGTAGGGAGGACTCAGGACCCTTTGACTTTTGGCAGAAGGCTCAATATTAACCTTGATGCACTGCCAAAAAGCACATTAGCAGAAAATGTTATTTTTAGTGCATTGTGTTCAACCTTCTTCACTCTCTGCACTGCTTTTCTTTCTATATATGACAGCTAACACAGCACAATAAGACCCTGATTTCCATCCAAATGACAAGGTGCTGTTGCAACACCAATTCAATCAAACTTCATGTCTCTTTTACCTGTAAGAACATGGATGTATTTGAATGTTTAGTTCTATCTAATGTGTGTGTAATACACAATACTTCTCATATGTGCATCCATACAAAATAAAACATTCCTGCACATAGATTTGTAATTTTGATACTTGCCTGTATACTAAATAAACATGTCTGGCAGTATAAGCAAGTCTTGTACTCTTTTTCCATGCTATTTCCCTTTCCATAGTCTCCTCTCCACATCTGTGTATGGTTTTTCCTTTGTTTTATGCTTTTTTTTTGGTTATTCTTCATGTCTTGGGCCACACCAGTTCTCTTTCTCTCCTTTATTCCTCCCCTATTATTATTCCTGTCCACTGGGATAAAGAACAGTTGTCTTCTGGGGTGGAACTAATCTCTTAGAAAAATGTTTCTCAACTCCTGAATGATGAAAAATAAGCATAGTTAATCTAACTTATGTATAGTTATATATAATTAGTCTAACTTATTTTTGATATATACATTAGGATGATGTGATTCAGCCCAAAAAGTTTATTTCTCTCCACTAAAACCAAAGGGAAGCAAGAGGGACTATCTCAATATAGTTACCTACATTTAAGTGAGAAGAAATCAAGATACAAAGTCACAAGTCATTGTGTAATTCTAGTAACTTGTCAAGTTCAATTTTTAAATTTCATATAATCACAGAATAAGAATGGTTTAGGATGGAAAAGACCTTAAAGATCATCTAGCTCCAACCTGCCTAGCATGGGCAGAGACACCTTCCCCTAGATCAACTTGCTCAAAGCTAAATCCAGGGTAGCCTTGAGCACTTCAGGGAGGGAGCATCCAAAATTTCTGAGCAAGCTGTTCCAGTGCCTCACCACCCTCACACAGAACTTCTTCCTCACATCTAGCATACATCTGCTCTCTTTCTTTTTAAAGCCTTTACCCCTTGTCTTATCACTAGATGCCCTCCAGCTTCCTTGTAGGCTCCCATTAGACACTGGAAGGCTGCTCTATGGTCTCCCCAGAGCCTTTTCTTCTCAGGGCTGAACAACCCAAACTTTCTCAGCCTGTCCTCACAGGGGAGCTTTGAGCATGTTTCCTTTGGACTTGCCCCAACAGTTCCATGTCCGTTTTATGTTGGTTGCCCCAGAGCTGAACATGATTCTCCAGGTGGTGTCTCAGAAGAGTAGAGTAGAGGGGGCGAATCACCTCCCTTGACCTGTCTTTTTATGCACCCCAGGATGTGATTGGCTTTATAGACTGAAAGTGCAGAGTGCTGGATCATGTTGAGCTTCTTGTCAACCCACATGCCCAAGTCCTTCTCTGCAGGGCTGCTCTCCATCCACTCATCACCAAGCCTGTATTTATGCTTGCAATTGCTCCGACCCTCGTGCAGGACTTTGCCCTTGGCCTTGTTGAACTTCATGTGGTTCACATGGATCCACCTCTCAAGGTTTGTCGGGATGGCATCCCTTTCCTCCAGCGTGTTGACTGTAGCACACAGCTTGATGTCATCCACAAACTTGCTGGGAGTGCACTCGATCCCACTGTCCAAGTCACTGACAAAGACATAAAAGAGCACTGGTCCCTTTACTGACCCCTGAGGAATGCCACTCATTACTGGTCTCCACTTGGACCTTAAGCCACTGACCTCAACTGTTTGAGTGCAACTTACCTGCCAGTTCCTTATCTACAGAGTGTTTCAGTTGTCAAATCCATGTCTCTCCGAATTAGAGTAAAGGATGTGTTGCAGAGCGGTGTCAAATGCTTTGCACAAGTCCAAGTAGATGACATCGGTTGCTCTTCCCTTATCCACCGATGCTGTGACTCCATCACAGAGGGCCACCAAATTTATGGGGGATGATTTGTTATTTGTGAAACCATGCTGGCTGTCACAAATCACCTCCTTATTTAACATGTGCCTTTTTAGCATAGTTGCCAGGATGATCTGATTGATGGTCTTGCCACGAACAGAGATGAGATCAACTGGTCTGTAGCTCCCCAGGTCTTTAGTTTTTCCTCTTTAAAAATTGGGTTACGTTTCCCCTTTTCTAGTCAGGAAGAACTTCAATGGGCTGCCACAACTTCTCAGATATGATGGATAGTGGCTTAGCAACTTTATCTGCCAGTTCACTCAGGACCTGCAGATGCATCTTATCACGTCCCATGAACTTGTGCCCCTTCAAGTTCCTTAGAATCATAGAATCAGTATGGTGGGAAAGGACCTCTAGGATCATCAAGTTCAACCATCAACCCAACATTTCCCTAACCACTAGACCATAGCCTCAAGTGCTACATCTACTTGTTTTTTGAACACCTCCAAGGATGATGACTCCATCACCTCCCTGGGCAGCCCATTCCAGCGCCTAACCACTCTCTACGTGAAGGAATTCTTCCTGATATCTAATTGAAACCTCCTCTGGCTCAACTTGAGGTCATTTGCTCTTGTCCTATCATTAGTAATGTGGGAGAAGAGACCAACACCAGCCTCACTACAACCTCCTTTTAGGTAGTTGTAGAGAGCAATAAAGTCACCTCTCAGTTTCCTCTTCTCTAGACTAAACAACCCTAGTCCCCTCAGCTTGTCTTCATAAGGTCTCCTGTTTCATTCCAGGGAGGGCCAGTATTTTCCCTAGTGTTCTTTTGCATCACTGATGCACCTTAGAAGTTTTTCTTGTTGCACTTGATGCCCTGTCCAGATTTAATTCTATCAGGGCTTTGGCTTTCCTGACCTGATCCCTGACTACTTGGACAATTTTCCTGTATTCCTCCCAGGCTACCTGTCCTTGTTTTCACCCTTTGTAGGCTTTCTTTCTGTTTATGTTTGCCCAGGAGCTCCTTGTTCATCTATACTGGCCTCCTGGCATTTTTGCATGACTTCTTCTTAGTTGGGATGCATCACTCCTGAGCTTGGAGGAGGTGAACCTTTAGTGTTAATTAGCTCTCTTGGGTCTTTCTTCTCTCCAGGGCTTTATCCCATGGTTCTCTACCAAGCAGATCCCTGGAAAGACCAAACTCTACTGTTCTGTAGTCCAGGGTAGTGAGCTTGCTGTGCTCCCTTCTTACTGCCCAAAGGATCTTGAATACCACTATTTCATGGTCACCACAGTCAAGGCAGACCTTGAGCTTCACATTCCCCACCAGCCCCTGCTTGTTGGTTTGAAAAAGGTTCAGCATAGCACCTCTCCTCATTGGCTACTCTAACATTTAGAGCAGGAAATTATCATAAGCACATTCCAGGAATTCCTGTATTGCTTATGCCCTGTTGTGTTGGCCCTCCAGATATCAGTGTATTTGAAGTCCCCCATGAAGACCAAGGCTTGTGAATGTGTGCCTGTTCCTATCCTATCTGTCTATAGAGGACCTCATCTGGTCAGTCTTCCTAGTCTGGTGGCCTGTGTTGCGTGAAGGGAAAGGGGTAGGTATGGGTAAGGGAGAGATAAGTTTGGTAAGAGACAAATCCCCTTGCTTTCTAGCTGGTCCTCAACTGTTAGAGGACAGCTGAACTTGTCTCTTAATAGGTTCCAATGAGAAACGTGCCTACAGGCCTGACCCCAGATGCACGAGCAGCCTGTTGCTGTAGGTCCAGTTGCATTCAACAGAAGCCGTTGGGTCCACAAACAGCACGGGTTAGTTACTCCCAACATACAGATTCTGTATGGTTGCTGCTGATAAATACACTAAGCTGCAGACGAGCTATAGAGCTCTAAAAGCAATTGCAATTGCAATAATAATAATAATCTCCCAGGGAGAGGCCACAAATCTTCCCCAAATGTATCCCTGATGGGGATTAGCAAGGAGAACAAAACCTATTGGTCTGTCCCTATGACTTGGTGTCAAATTCTTGTCCAACAAACTGGGTCCAAAAGGGATGATATTTATATCTTTTCTGTTACTGATGTGCAAAGTGTGAGGATGGGGCTGTGGGTGGGCAATTATTCATTGTAATTAGCACAAAACTTCCTTCCCTGAATCTGCAGGGAGTAAACTGCCATGAGCTGGGGTGGAGAATGGGGTAAGCAGCCTTCACTGCATTCCACATTCCTTATCAGGGCCTCAAGGGCACAGACCACTGAATCTTCACTCAGTCCCTCTGGCTGCCCTGGCACCACATGTTTGTCAGTCGTGCTGAGCTTTCTGCTTCTCACATCTGACAGCCTGTAGCAGACCTCCACTACAATGTCACCTCTCACTGCCCCCCCCTCAATCCTGACCCATAAGCTCTTGGTCAGGTCCTCAGCCATCCCCAGGTGGAGGTCCATGCAGTCTAGCTGGTCATTGACAAAAAGGGTGACACTCTCTCCTTTTCTCCCTGCCTGTATCCTTACATTCCAACACTCCAGTCATAGGAACCATCCCACCATATCTTTACAATGCAAGTAAGATCATAAATTTTCACATTTGCCTCCTCTTCACCACTAAGATCTCCAAGAGACTTTATTGATCCAAATAAGACTGGATAAAAAAAATAATTACTGCTATAAATGAAATGTTCAATATGTTTTCTGGGCCCTGAAATTGCTTGATGAAGTTATATTTTAATATCAATCATGATGCCAGCAAGAATACTTTTTGATGAGCAGAGCATGAGATCCCACTCTTGTGGTTTCAGTTTTTGTATCCCTGACTTCTTGTACCCTGCATCCATGGACTTAGCCATGGGACTGTGTGTGTTCAGCTTTCATGTTCTCTCTCACTTTCAAGATCTCTAGCCTTGAAGATGTCCAATAACAAGAAATTCATGGGAACATGACTTGAAGATTCACAGTTCATTGAATTCAACTTTTAAAATAAAGCTCTTCTGTCTCTTTGTAATGATACTGTGGTTCAAACATACATATATTTTGCTTTAATTTTAGCACTGTGTTTACTTCTTGCTAATGTACAGTGAATATTTATACTTGTAGAGCTGTAATTGTCATTTAATTTGTATGAATCATTTCTCTACCTGTGCCATACTGATGGAGAATAAACACATTTTTAGCTCTCAGCTTTTGTTTTTCCAGGGTACACAAGCCAAATGCTTTTAGTTTCCTCTAATTAACCAAGCTTTTAATTTTTCTGACTGTTTTGGGCTTTTCAGTTCACCTATCTCAGCTGAATTTATTTGTCTTGAACACAAGAAGACTAAACTGTTCACAGTAATGCAGGTGAAGGACTACCAATATCTTAAATAATGTTAACTTTCAGTTACATTCTGTCCTTCCCTGGATGGACAAAATGGACTGGGTATGCTTTGGAGCCCCATCCTCCATTTACATAATAGCATCATATAGATGACTCTTCTTGGCACAGTCACTTGCTAAAAAAAAACAAACAAAAACCCCCTGACATTTCCCTGTATCACTGTGGGCTCTCAACTTTGCATTGTCACAAAATTTTTTTAGTTGTCTTCATCTTTTATGACATAATAATTCTGAACCAGACAAAGACAAAATTAGTTCAATGTAGGTTATTTCCCTCTGGTCCATGAATTTTTTTGATGTGGTAGCAACTGCCTGTGTGGTACTTTAGTGTATGTGCTTTCAAGGCTAGATCAATTTAGAGCAACCGCCCAGATATGGAAAGTCCAAGTCCAGCTTTTATTAAATGAAGATGATCAGATTAGTTGGTACAGCCGCTTTGTACAAGCTCACATTGGATTTTATTCCATTTGTCTTCAGCTATGTCTATTTTTCTTTCTTTCCAAATTCGTTTCTGCAGCCTTGCCTAAAGTTAGGATGAGATTAAGAGGCCCAAAGATTTCTTGATTCACTCTTCCTTTGCAGCCAATTCACACCTTAAATACAAGTGCCATGTTAGCACATACTCTGTGGTAGACAAATGAATCTTCCAGAGGTGGCAACGCTGTTTTAGTTTTCTCATTACTCCCTGACTAATTGTTTTTCTGACTTATTGCTAGCACCATTCATGTATAAAGAAACAGCAGTCCTGCCAGCACCATAGCGAGGAAGGAGGAGTAAAGTGTGAGAGCACCACCGCTGAAGGTGAGTCATGGCAAAACTGCTTTTTGGGAAGCATGCAGAAGTCAAGCTTGGTGCCACAGCCTGAGAAAAATCACTTCCCTACCAGCAATGAGGACAAAAGAAAATATTTGGCCGCTTTTTACAGGTCCCACAGGTCTGTCATTGCAGAACCCACTACACTATGTCTGAGATAACACACTAAAAAATTTCCTGCCATTAAGTACATTCAGTCTCTGACATGTTTTCTTTATTGTAGGTAAGTGAATTCCTTACCTGCCAGCCTACATTGACCCCAAGCCTACTATTATAGTCCTTACTAAAAACTGTAGCAAAATTGTTCTTCAGACCAGCAGCCACTTTACGCTGAGTAAATCCTCTTTTTCATTTTGTTAATGTGGTGAAAGGGTGTTTTTTTTGGTTGGTTGGTTGGTTGGTTTAGAAGTCTTTGTAAAGCAAATTCATTTATCAGATCTTGCTCTCTCTAGCAGTTTTCTTTGATGGACATATCTTTTCCTGTTCCTTCTACCCTTGTTTCTTGCCTCTGGTACCCTTGCTGAGACAACTTTTCCTCCTGCTAGATCTGGACCTTTTTCTTCTTTTTTTTCCCTCTGTTGGATGCAAATTTCACAGAATACTTCTCCATATTTAGTACAAAGAAATGCCAGGCATCCTCCACATTCACGTCCCTAAGCTCCTCAATACAGTTGACTTCACTTTCCTAATTAGATTCTTTTATTTATCAAAATGTGCAAAACCTCTTCTTAGTTATATCTGCTTTGTTTATGTTTCTATTTAATTTAAAAAAAATAATCTCATCTGCTTTCAATACAACCCTATTTTCTATGACAGGCTCTTCAGGCATGTCTTCGTTCTTTATCGAAACAAAGGCTGGGGTGTGTTGGCAAATAGACTCCACACTGAAGAAATTTCCTGGGTTTATGTCCAGAACTCAGCAGCCATTAGTATGTTTATTATCTCCTTTACGTATGAGGAGCTGAAGCGTCCCATTGTTAAACTGTTTCCATTAGTATTTTCCTACTAAAACAGAGGTGATCTCATCCTACTGCAGGTTCCTGTGTACTCCTCTGCACATTGTCTTCACAGCTCTTCCCCAATTTCATTTTGGCTTTTACCAGGAGATCATCCTCCTTCTCTCTCTCTCTCTCTCTCTCTCTCTCTCTCTTTTTTTTTTTCCCTCAAGATTATAAGCCTTTATTTATCTTCTCTGGTCATTGGTGCAATTCCATTTGAACAGAATTATTTCCATAAAGTTTGATTTGAATTTATCACTGTCTTTGGATCCTCTGTTTTGTTGCAGAGTTTCCTGGAATCGTCTTACTGACTCTACAGCCTTTTTTTTTTTTTTTTTTTATTACCACTCCAGTCAAACTCCTCAGTCTTCAAGCTCCTATTTTCTATATTTGTTGCCACCACCTTCCTGAAGCCAAAATTCCCATTGCCCTGGCTGTTAAATGAAGAAACTATATGATGCCTTCTCGGGCTCTCTTCCCATCTCTCAATTTCAAGTTCTTTTCATTCATTCTGCCAGCTTGGATTGCAAGCTGGTATCCCATATGCTTAGGTAAAGAATGTCCATGAAGATATGAAACCTCTTCTCAGAGAATACCTCCAAATGATCAATACCCCAAGTCTTTCTACGTCACTTCTAGAATTATTCACTCATGTGCCCGTGACTCATTTCATACTCCTAATAACACTTCTTTTCTTGGAGAGGAAACAGAGTAAGTTCATCAGCAATTCTATCCTCTTTTCAGTGAAACTTGGTTCAAACAGTAACTAGCTATAACCAGTTATAACAGTGTAACAGTTACCAATTATTATAAAATAATGAATTTAAACTTTGTTAACCTGTTAATAATTCCAAAAGTAGAAGAGCAACGTGTAAAGCCAGTATTGTACACTTGCAAGTTAGGAAAATTAACAAAGGAAGTATCCTTCAGTGAAAGGAAGTAAACCTTGAAAGTAAATTTGGAAAAAGTGAAAAATCAGAGACCTAAGAATATTCTAGATGAGAAGAAAGCTAAAGAATGTAGAATTTTAAAATATTTTGGAAGTAGAAAGTTTGTAAGGAAATTATGATCTAAAGGGATTGAAAGAAGCATTTAGGAGTACAGAAACATCATAAAGGAGAAAAATAGCTTTCATATGAGTCTGCATCACAGGGAATCCTGAGGAGATAAACAGTTTCTTCAAAAGCAATAGGAGATGGCTTTATATGACATTGTATATAAAATAATGGATTGCCTTAGAGAAGATAGACTAGAATAATCTTTTTTTTCATCATCTTAGAGAATTATGACACAAGACCAAGGACATGTTAAGCATAATGTGGAGATAGAGAACACTAAAATGAAAGTCACTTTCTCAAATGATGAGTAAACTGTGGAAGCCACAAGTTTGGCAAATTTAAAGAGCTACTGTGTTTTCTGTGAATATTTTGAGTATTCAAAGTCATTAATGGCTAATGCTACCAATAATTGGAGAAAGTATGGAAAGTATTAGTGACAGACATAAATCAAATTCTAGCAACTAAGTATGAAGGTAGAATTGTAATCTGAGGTAGGTTATTTTACAGCTATAGGGTGCTTTGTATCTTCCTTTGAAGCACTTGACAACACCATATTGAATGATAAATCTAAATTATGATTTGCTTTTATCCTGTAGAGGAAGTGATCAATTTACTGATAAATGAATAGGAAGTATATTGCCAAGATCAGTTCTAAGACACTTTTATTCCAGAATATAGTGCTAGGTTCTATTCCATTTGGTAAATGGAGTTATTGGTGTGTTTATTTTTAGAGGAATTACAATGATAAGCATTCAGCTGGAGAAGTGTAAGGGTTTTCTTGAACCTGCAATGCAATAATGTAAGGTTTTATTTACATTGTGTATTTCATTTGTCACAAGTCCACTCTACCCATGTTCTGAGCAAAAGGAAAGCCAAAGGATAGTGTTAGTGTGATGCTTTGCCTGCAGCACTATACTCAGGCTCTCCATAGGTCCAAGTCTAATGCAGTCACACAGCATTCTTTCTTTTTTTTTTTTTTCAGCTCAAGAGTATGACAAGTTTCCTTTCATGTCCCTGAAATAACTAATGCAATCATACCCTCAGAAACTGGAAATTAGAAAGACCTCTTAGCAGCTGTACTATGGCAATTCCAGTGTGTCTGAGCAGCACTCCCATTTCTGCAAGCTCTCTTCTGGACTGGCTTTCTTTTGCAAGACTCACTGACTGCATGAAGCATGAGCTCTCTGCAGTAGTAGGTCTATTCTTGGATGGACCAGCAGAAGCAATTCAAGGATTCATAGTGCTCATTAACACCATCAGCCAAAGAGCTAAGAGACCATATCTGCTCACAGAGAGCCTGGAGAGCTCATTTTAAAAGACTATTTTTTTCAAACATTTGTAACAGATACAGATTCACTAGGTGACTTGAACCACTCTGATGATGTTATAGGACACTACACTCATCTAATTAAATCAGTGATAACCTATTCTTTTTCTCTAGGAGTAAACTCTCCTTCTACTACAATTCAGATCCATTCTGAGTACCAGTACCTTCAGATATGCACTGTATTTTAGTTTCTTAGAAGTTTCCCTGTACAGGAACATATTGGCACCTTGACAGAGACAGTCAAGTATGTTGCCTTGTTCCCAAGAATATATATAAAAACAGCTATGCTATCCTGAGCTGATAAAACAAACCCTTTTTTTTTTTCCTTTGCAGAAAGGAAGAAATGTTATGGTAATTTTCACCTTCTTAAAAATGAATCTGATCAGTTGTTCAGGTTTCTGAACTTGCACCTCAGCAGAGGCATTAAACAAATTTTCTGACAGCAGAAGCTAACAGAAATATGTCTAAATCACTGTGGGTGTGAGTTCACGGTCCTCCTTAACAACAGCAGCTGCTGTGGAATCTTCTGGTTTACCTTTGGTCTCAGTACTGGTAAGGACTGATCTATACCACAGAGTCAGCATTTTCCTGACAAGTTCAGCTGTGCATAGGACGGTTGCATCTTGACAATGGATAACAACAATCTAAACAGATTCATCAGATGACTAGGATCTTGAATGCTGGGATCCTTTTTTAAAAAATTATTTATTAATTATAGAAGTATTTGATTGCACTGTTTAATAATTGCTGCTTAAGTTATGCTTGAAATAAAACCCATAAGCCTTCTCACAGAGTTACTAATTTTTTTAGCTGCTTTTCATTGACTTGGCTCATTTTCAGTGTTTAAGTACCTGTATGAAGATATAATAATATCACATGATAGTTCTATAAGCATTGTCATTTTTCTACTATATAACAAAATCTGTTCATCTGTTGGTTTAGATTGCCATATTTGCATAATGAGGGCAACAACTGTTGCCAGAAAATATCACATACAGCCACTGCAGTCTGCAATCTGACTAGCAAATATCTGCTTAATACATCAGCCGTGTAAATCTAATAATATTAAATAACTGTAAGTCAAGAGCTAGCAACATATTGTAAAATACATTGTTGGAAAACAAACAAACAAACAAACAAACAGGGACCTACAAATGCTCCTCGCATCTCTAGGATTTACTCAAATCCTGCCTGAAATTCTCAGTGTCCTCTGATTCTGAAGCCAGTGCAATTTTTCCAATTACATCAATATACACAGCATTTTATTTGAGCTCAAATAGGGAAAACGACCTTATGTCAGATGGGTGTCACCCATGAATATGTGTAATCTTATCAATCTAGGTATTTTTATTTCTCACTTTTTGTTCAAGTAAAAATAATCTACTTACTAAATACTGTCTACATAGGTTGGTTTTGATTTTTTTTAATGTTGTCTATTCAAACTACTCATGCTTTCTGTGAACTACAACTTATGGTTATTAAGATTCTTGGAAATCTTTATTCAAGAGACTGAGCATTCCAGTCAACTGTTTGAATTCAGGTACTACTCACTGGAATTCGCAGGGTATAGTTTTTGGATTGTTACAGAGAAGTTTTACACGTCATCTTAGCTGGAATTTCCATCTTCACTCACACAAATATTCTGTTCTGCAAATTCAGAACACCATGCAATTTTGATACAGTTTTTTACTTTTTTCCGTGTTGTCCTTTAAAATTAGTGTTGCAGAGGTATTCACAAAACAGACAGCAACAGCTACCCAAAGTGCAGATTTATTCCAACCAAAATTGCCCTGCAATCCTTCCAAAAAAATTAAATTACAAGTTTGGATGTCAGTCAGGAATATACTTCTACAGAACTAATTCCTAAATGTTCAGAAATATTCTTTCTAGAAAGATGAACCAAAATATGCTTATGGTCACTCATAAAAGGGAAAACTTCCCACACAAGGGTACCCCAAAAGGGAATCTCTCACCCAAAGGAGGTGAGAGCTCGTTCAAAGATATATCCAGAGGAAATATTCACCCACCAAAAGGGGGGGGTGTGAGGACTAAGTAAATCTCAAGAAGTGTCTTTGGAGGCATCCTGTTCCAAGAGAAGGGGTGCACAATGCAGAACCTGCTTGCTCCAAGGCAACCAAATAAAAATCATCCCGCCAACAGGGCTCCTTTTATACCCTAGTTGAGTCCAAACTGGGGTCATTCTATCTGGGGTCAAGTGCATGACAAAAGCAGGCAAAGAGCCTGGACCCAGAGGTGCCATTTAATATACCAAGCCCTGGTCTTTGTTGAGTTTTTGTCAGGGTGGCCACATCTGCCACAGAGGGATATCCTTTTTAGGCTCTCAGGTAACTAAGTTTATTCCTCTCTTTTCTTCAAAGCACCTCAGCAAACTCCTTCTGATATAATAAACTACACAGTAACTGCTGCTGGACTGCTCTGAAGTGAAGCCTCCCGCAGCTGAGGACATCTTTAGACTCATACTTAGAGCCTGTTAATTCTGAGTTCAGGCTCAAGGACAACATCTTTCAAGTATCCAAGACCTGCTAAGAATGGTGGGTGTTACTTACCCTACTGAATACCGAGATATTCAGAAAAAGTCAGCACACCATTACTTCCACATAATCATGAAATGAATATAACAGATTTCCTAAAGTGTTTACAAGCCAAGTAAATTTTGGACACCAAGCTGTGCAGAAACAGCCCCCATTTCACATCTATGTGCAAAATTGCTTGATACCATTATCTACAGAGCTAGAACTCACAAGAAGCAGAGGTGAATCACTTTTCATAAGGAATATTTGTGTATGTTCTGAAGCAGAGATGACCTTTTCCAAAACTTTCCTACAGGAACCAGCTAACTATGCTATTGAAGTGTAGCTAACTGTCAGATAAAACTGGTAACTTTACTGGTAGCTACACTAAACCAGGTAACTAACCAGGTAACTAACCAGTAACTACACTAAAACAGCTAACTGCACTTTTCAAGGCTACATCAAAGGTTATCATGGATTCTTCTCTGTGTAAAATGCTATGGTTTTTCAGATCCCCAGTGCTTTATTCATGAAATGAAAATGAAAATAATCTCAGAAGAACTGAGAGATAAGTACTTTGGAAAACATAAGCGTTGCAGCTACATACTCCTCCTTTTACCCCCCAAATGTTACCAGTACCACTGAAGCCAGAACAACTTATTTGAAGAGTTGAAATGCCTTCCACGACACTTCCAGAAATTTCATGTATAATCTATTTTCAAGACAGGATTACAAACCTGTGGGTGGGTAGCTTCAGCCTACAAGAATATGACGTTTCTAATTAGTGTCTCATTCTCTGTTATTGCTTTTTACTTGGATTATATCATAACCTAAGCAAAGTTTCACTTAATTCACTTAATGAATGGTTGGAAGGCAAGTTGTCAATATAATTGCATGAAGCTATAAGAAGGTGCCGTTTCTGATTCATTAATAAGGTAATCAATAGTTGATGGAGTAACTAATTCTGGAAACTATTTCCAAAACTGTGAAAGATAAGAAAGTGATTAGTAGTAACCAGCGTGTATTTACAAAGGGAAAATCATGCTTAACCAATGTGATAGCCTTCTCTAACGACATGACTGGTTTGGTGGATGAGGGGAGAGCACTAGATGTTGTTTACCTTGGCTTTAGTAAAGCTTTTGACACTGTCTCCCATAATATCTCATAGACTAGCTGACAAAGTAGAGGTGAGCCAAGTTGGTAGGGAGGTAGGTTGAAAACTGGCTGAATGACCAAGCTGGGGGCAGGGCATTGTGATCAATGGCACAAAGTCCTGCAGGAAGGCAAGCCACTAGTGCTGTGCCTCAGAGATCAATGCTGGGATGAATACAGTTTAACTTCTACATTAATGACATGAATGATCCATCAGAGTGTACCCTCAGTGAGTTCAGAGCTGATACAAAACTAAGAGGAGTGGCTAATGCATCAGAAGGTCATGCTGCCATTCAGAGGGATGGGAACACGCTGGAGAAATGGTCTGACAGGAACCTCATGAAGCAAGTGCAAAATCCAGCTCCTGGGTAGGAACTATCCTAGGCACCAATATATGCTGTGGACTACCCAGCTGGAAAGCAGCTTGGCAGAAAAGCGCCGGTGGGTTCTGGTGAACTACACGCTGATCATGAGCTAACAATGCACTCTTGCAGCAAAGCAGGCTAACAGCCTCCTGGGCTGCATCAGTGTTGCCAGCAAGTCAAGGAAGGTGATCCTTCTCCTCGGCACTGGGAAGGCCACACTTGGACTGCTGTTGTGGGCTCCCCAGTGCAAAAAAGTTATGGACTTTCTGGAGTGAATTTCATTGCAGGGCCACTAAAGTGATTAGAGGCTTGGAGCATCTCCCCTGTGAGGAGAGGCTGAGAGAGCTGTGACAGTTTAGCCTGCTGAAGAGAAAGCTCGGGGGATCTTAACAATGTGCAAATACCTGGTGGGAGAGAGTGAAGAAGAGGCAGCCAGACTCTTCTCAGTAGTGCCCACTGAGAAAAGACGAGGTAATGGGTACAAATTAAAACCTGTGAAATTCCATCTGAAGACAAGAATAGTTTTTTCAATGTGTGGTTAGTTAAACACTGGAAGAGGTTGCCCAGGAAGGTTGTGAGGTCTCCATCTCTGAAGATAGTGGAAGTGCAACTGGACACAGTCCTAGGCAACCTGCTCTCATTGACCCCGCTTGAACAGGAGGGATTGGATTACATGATCTCAAGAGGTCCCTTCCAACCTAAAAGAGTCTGTGATACAGTGATTCTGTAAGGCTCCAGTATGACAACATAATTTGCTGTAAAATACTTGTGTTTTAATCTAAATACTGGTGGAAAGATTTTCATTTGACATAACCGGCATAGTTCTATTGACAGTGCTGGCCTAACAATGCATAGGTAGGTTTTGACTCATCCTGACTTCTGAGATCCCTGATTTCTGAAAACCTTGCCTAAAGGAAAAGACAGTGAAGCTGGAAATATGTTCGCAATCACCTGCAGTCACATGTTCTGCCACCTGACAGAAAATGCTATATTTAAAGAACTTGAGTTAAATAGAAAGGCCTGATACTTAGACAATTCAACAATTATTTGATTAATAGGGGACTGGTATCTTTATATGCCTTTGTCTTGTTACATTAGATGCCATGATAGGAAGAAAATTTTAAATTCAAATTACCCTGCCAAAAGTCAGGTAGTACACTGGCATATTCCAAGTATTTTATACAAATAAAAACATAAAACATAGTGGTAGCAAGTGACTATTGTGCTGTGGAAATATAGAATGGTTCTACTGAAGGACGTAAAGCCCATTTCAAGCCCATGGGCAATAGATTCTTTTCTGAATCAGTTTACCTTTTTTTTTTTTTTATGCTTTCTGTTGCAGTTCTTAGAAACAAAATGTGTAAAATGTTAATCAGAAGTTGAAGATAGCCTTGTAAAAAGATGGTTTAACCATAGTGATTTGCCTAGAAAAAATGATCTACTGGTAAGCAGCTTGAAAGAGTTTAAAAGGCTTTGCCTATGACTATGGTCCCAGGTATGAAAAGTCAACTCCACAATCCAGAGCCTCATCTGAGCACTGAACTTGTGTTGTTTCAAAGTTAAGCAAAAATTAACTGATTTGAGATCCTGTAATTACGTCTTTAGTTAGATAGTATTAAAACAATGTAATCCTCTTTAGTCACTCTTATGAAACACCTGGTAGGCTAAGACCATAAAGATTGTGAAATTTTGACTGATTGCTACACAATCAGTTTCCTGGTTAAATATGAAACTAGAATATCTGGTCTGCTTATGGACAGAAAACAAAATAGTTAAGCACATGACTTTCAAAGACAACAGTCTCCTCTAATATATATAGAAGTTATTTTCATTTGAGCCTTATTTAGTAAGCATTACATTAGTTTGACCAATTTTGAAGATGTATTCATCCAGTAAAAGAGATATGACTCAATACTTCATGCAGACAGAAGTCACCTACAGCTCTTTCTGGTCTATGGACCACTAGGTTGCTCACTTGGGTTACAGCTAGGAATCCAACAAGATGTTAGTCTGAATGGCTAGTTACAGTTCACAGTGCTGAAAGATAAAAGTAGTATATAAAGAAGGACTGTGAGTTGGGTAAGCTGAACCCTAGTATCTGAGTATCTAGATAAGAAGGGAAATTCTGGCCTTGCCAAAGACACTAGGAACTGTTTTCCAAAAATGCTTTTGCTAGGATCTGGTGCCTCTTTCATCTTTCTGTGCTGCCATCACAACACTCCATCTTCTGCCCCCAAGGTTTGTAAATATTTGTTGGTCCAGATTCTCTGTTTGGGTCAGATCACTATGTCCAGTCAGAGGCTGTTCAGATTCTGCTGCTACAAGGAATATAAAGACACTAGCATAAACAAAACAAAGCCCCACCTACTCTAACCTGGACTGGGACCTGTTCTTCTAACCAAGCAACTCTAACTTGCTGTTAATGACCACACCCTTTCCCTATCTATATAGTAGCAGGTTTGATCTTAGATACTCTATGCTATTTAGCAGATCAAGTAGAGCCCTCATCTGTTGCAAAATCAGCAGAATCTTCCCTGTTCCCTAGTGAAAACACTAAACATCCTATATACTCACTCCTTAGTAGAACACGTCACCCAGTCATGCTACTGAGTCTCCATGCCTGGAGATAGGCAAAACCTGATTGGACACTGGCCCTGCACAACCTTCTGTAGTTGACCCGTCTTTGAACAGAAGGGTTGGATTAGATGATCTCCACAGATCAATTCCAGTATAGATGATTCTATGGTTATATTGATTACTTGTCCATGCCTATCACTTTCCATTTAACTATCTCACCAATATCATGACTCATGGACTAACCAGAACAGAGTTTTTGCCTCTGTCATTTCTTCAAGGCTTTTATGGGCTATTAGAAAAGACCATTTTCTCAAGAAAATTCAGGAAATTATCATTTCTCTGTCTGTGTTGGGTTGAAACACAAGCCAGCTAATACTTAGGAAGAGAATACACAGTCACTTTCTGTACAAGCATTTTATTTACTCATCTGTTTATATGTTGTTTACAAATCTCTGAGTATCATTGTAAGATGAATCATGTCAGTGTACTTTGCTTTAAGACCTTGTTTCCAAAAGAAGCAGATGGCACAGACTGACAACAGCTTCTGAAGACATTCATCTCCCAGTGCAGGTTCAGTGATGAGGCCTTCCAAAAGCTCAGAACAAAAAAGGTAAAACTTTTCCTCACTGAAAGGTGGTAAGGGCCATTTTCATTAAGTATCGTCTATTGTCTTCCTTGGCATAGTAGAGAACAAGAGAAGGGAAAAGAAGATCATAATGAAGGGACTCCAGAGAGTGTTAAAAGCGGTGGGGAAAAAAAAAAAAAAAAAAAAAACAAACACCACAAACCAACCATCTTAACAAAACAAAACATGGCTTTTGTTTGCATAAAATTATTTTCATTCTTCAATTTCCTGTCCTCCTTTCTTAAAGAAGGTGGAAGATAAGTTATTCTAAGGACCTGGACACTGTTTTCTTGCTGTAAGAGAGAAAAAAAGCCCAACGTAATTTCCTTTGACACAAATTCAGGCTAAAGACAGTAACAGATGATAGTAATAGAAGGTAATAGTGAAGGTAATAGAAGATGAGCCAGCCTTTCGCAGAGTATAAATTAATATCTGCCAGAACACAATAAAGTTTTGACCAGAGTTTTTAGCAGTGAAATGTTCTTACTTTGTTTACTTCCACAGTCCATTTTTTTGTAGTTGATCTGAACCATGTTTTAGTTTTGTTTTGTTTTGTTTTGTTTTTTAAAAAAAAGATAGTCCCACAATGTAGTATTGGGAGACTGAAAAGTATGTTATTAGCAATAATACATTTCCTGGCTATTTATAGGATGTGACTAGATTGCACCTGTTGTGTTTTACAGCTTTTCCTATTAGCCCCTTTGTCAGCAGTAAATGAGTTTTCATACTTGCAGTTTTTCATGTAGGTTTCCTATTCTTCCTTGGTTGAAGCAATCAACAGCTGTGATTACTTCAAGTGAAGAGAATTAAGCTGATATGTACTGACAGATACAGGAAACACAACTTCTTTCATGAATTAGTGAAAAAAGCAGTCTTTTGTTGTTATTCAGTTATTGTGTTCAGCAACTGGAGGCTCTGAAGCTGGGCCATCATCGGTGCCCACAGCGGTAACCATACAGAGTAAATGTCTTGGCTTCATTCCCTGTATGAAAAGCACTAGTACTCTAGGTAGAGACGTTCTCTCAGCAACAGCTGGGCCTTTTGCCATCCCAGACTACCCTGAAGGCAAGATCCTGGCTTCGGTGTGAGGGCATTGCTATAAAGGGTCTTCACCGCTGAGCCTGCTGCAAAATGCAGCTCAGTTGCAGGTGGCTAGACATACAGAACAAGCCCCTTCAAACATTTCATCAACAAAACCAGGCTGGTTGTGTAGGCTGGCAAGGACCTGCATGAGAATGTCACATCGTACCACTCAGATGACCACAATAGGTGAGCATGAGAAGGAGCTGCTTGTCAAAACGGTGTCACTGAAAATTTCGGTCTTCATCATAAAAATCATTGTACTGGTACAGACCAAGGGCACAGCTAGCCTTTTACTCTGTCTGTAACTGTAGATGTAAGCAGGTTCTCAGGAAAAAACAAGAGAACAGAGCAAGCCTTTATGATACTTCTCCTGTATTCTCTCAACTTGTGATTCCTTCCAGCTCAGAGGGTTTCCTGAAACTAGTATGTTATGACTGTTTTGTAACCTCCAACTGATGCCCTCTTTCAAGTACTTTTCCAGCCTTCTCTTGAATGCTTGTAAAATTTTTGCATCTGCAATATCTGTTAAGGAGTTTCAGTTTTACCACCTATCGCAGCAACCACCCCTTTTGTTTGCTTTGAATTTGACTAGCTTTTCTTAATAGCTCTAGCTCTTCTGTTGGCTCCATCTCTTGGTACCAGCATGCCACTGTGGTGTCATTTTGGAGCAGTGAACTGCACAGGCACTGTGCGGTTTTTTTTTTGCAGGGTGTGCCTAACAGTAATGGTGTCATCTAATAGAGAAGAGCAAGGCTCATGAGCCTAACCTGTGTCTTGGGAGAGTCCTTGCACCAGTCTATCATCTCCGTTTCTGCAAAATCATGAGGATTTTTTTTTTTCCTTTAAAACATACTGATGAAGGGCACTACAATATAAGTGATAACCTATGTGTTCTGGTTTTAGGGTGAAATTCTTGAACATAACCTAGAATGAGGCAAGCAGGCTAACCTCAGAAGAGGAGCAGGGCTGGTGAGTAGGGAACTCTCTTGAGACTATGGGAGACATAGTCTCTAGTCTTTTTTCAAAGAAAGGCTTTTCTACCATGGAAGTGTCCTAATGACTAGGCCATACTGAATTCCCTAGAAGAGTCTGTCTTGCCTCTTCTGTTTCCCCTTTTCTCTCTGGGAACATTTAGTACCAGGAAAGTTCCTGCAATCTCAGAAAGCATCAGAGGCCCAGAAAGATATTTATCATGCTAAAAACATGCTATCTCATTAGAGATCAAACTTGCCCTGAAAGATCCAACCACTTGCTTTTGCCTTCTGCCCTGCTAGACGGTGGGATGCACTGTCTCTGCTGTGGCTGGTGCACTAGGTGGCAATAGAGAGTCACCTCTGTCCCCACTTGCACCAGAGGACGCCACAGCCGAGCGAATCTATACACTTAAGGGTTACAAACCTTAAGCCTTTACTAACTTTTTAACAGTGCAGGATTAGAAATATGTTTTTTGCACCTGCAGTCGATTATGACACTCAGGGCACCAAACTCACAGCAGGTACTGGCGCTCCCATGTCTAACCACAGGTAGAAAAAGCCTGAGCACACAGGAAAAACAGAGGCTTTGCTCACTGGGTTATGTTCATACTTAGCTGCCAAAATCATAATCTCAAGAAAACGTTAATCAGAAGTGCAACTTAGGTGTCTCTTTTGAGCAAGACTATGTTGACACCTGAGACCTACAGCTTAAAAGCCTAAAACTCCATTCTTGTAAATGTAGCTTCCAGCTCCAACTAATAGTTGCCAATGTAGGGCCAAGCACACGAGTGTGTCCCAGTCCAGCACTCTGCAAGTCACTAAATGACAGTCTCAAGCTCCTTTTCACATGCTGAGCTTCTGTTCCAGTGAATCCTGCATTCTTTGCACTGCAGCACGTTTTGAAAAAGGCATGTATGGGGCATTCTCCACTAAACTATCCCACAGTGGGATATTTGTGTTGTTTAATTTTAAAATGAAAAGTTCCTCTTTTCATCTTCTACATACCAGTGTAGTGCTTTCATGCAGAAAGTGAATGGCTAAGGTTTGAACCCTATTTAGATTGAATTCCAGACTTTTCAGTGGAAACATAGGCATAGAACTGTCAGGGTTTCTAGACCTGGATTTCTTCTGAAGGTAAAGCTCTCCCAAAGCCTTGGGGTAGCTTCCCAGTAAATACTCTCCTTCTGCTCTGGGTATAGTAAAGTTCTGAAGGGGAATGGAGTCCAGAAAGGCTGGACATTTTTCAAGATGTCTCTCAAAGATGCAGGAGCAGGCCATACCTATGTGCTGAAAGATGAACCGATGGAGAAGACCAGCCTGGCTGAACAGAGAGCTTTGGCTGAAACTCAGGGACAAAAAGAGAGTTTATGAACTTTGGAAGAAGCAGCAAGCCACTCAGGAGGACTATAAGGACACTAGGAGGTTATGCAGGGAGAACATTAGAAGGGCCAAAGCCCAGCTAGGACTTAATCTGGCTACTGCCATAAAAGAAAGTCAAAAATGTTTCCATAAATATATTAGTAACAAAAAGGGGTCTGAGGAGAATCTCTATCCTTTATTGGATGTGGAGGGAAATACAGTGACCCAGGATAAGGAAAAGGCCGAGGTACTTAATGCCGCCTTTGTCGCAGCCTTTAGTAATAGAACTAGTTCCCTGGGTCCCAGCCCCCTGCGCTGCAAGACAAGGATGAGGAACAGAATAAAGACCCCATAATCCAAGGGGAAATGGTTAGTGACCTGCTACAACACCTAGACACACACAAGTCTATGAGACCATATGGGATCCACCTATCTGTGCTGAAGGAGCTGGCAGAAGGTCTCACCAAACAACTTTCTCCAATTTATTAGCAGTCTTGGATAACCAGGGAGGTCCCAGCTGACTGGAGGTTAGCAAATGGGACAACCATTTACAAGAATGGCCGGAAGAAGAATCCAAGGAATTACAGGCCAGTCAGTCTGACCTCAGTGCCAGGGAAGGTTATGGAGCAGATCATCTTGAGTATCATCATGACGACACATACAGGACAACCAAGGGTTCAGGCCCCGTGAGCATGGGTTCATGAAAGGCAGGTCCTGCTTAACTAAACTAATCTCCTATGACAAGGTGACCTGCTCAGTGAACAAGCTGCTCAGGTGAGTGCTTGAGTTCCCAGCCCTGGAGGTATTTAAAAGATATGTAGATGTTGTGCTTATGGCCATGGTGTAGTGGTGATCTGACAGTTCTGAGTTAACAGTTGGACTCGATTTTAAAGGTCCCTTCCAACCTAAACATTTCTATGATTTTTTGATTCTACTCCCAGTGATGGCAGAGAATTTTCCTTACATGTGTCATGGTATACACACTAAATATTTTAAACATTTTCTTAGAACATATGTTTCCTAAAAAGAAATAACCTGATTGTTCCATAGATCAATGACCAGCGTTGCTTCATTGTCTACATTAAATTTTTGGCTAAATTCTCTAACATACTGCTGTTCTAGTTAGAATATATTGTCTGCCACTTTTCATTACACCCAAATCTGCAGTATATCCCACTAATATCTGAAACCATGAAACATAACTGCAAAGGAGGGTATCATGACTTTTAAACTGTCATATTTAAAGTAAAACAAAGGCCCATCTGGCACTTGTTTGGAGCATTATGTTAAACCTTCTGTTAGTAACACAATGTTGAACATTATACTAGATTAAAATGTCTCGTTAAATCAAAGATTACTCTAGGCCTTGGCTTGTAGTACCACAGAGAATTCAAATGTCAATGTGTGAAAGATTTAATTCTCTGCTCCTCTTGCTGCCCATGTCCACTTCTGGTAGCTTCATTCCTAGAGTTTCATCTGAAATACCATACCAGGTTTTATTTTTTTCTTATAGATTGTGAGGAAAAAAGAGTAGACCCAGGTGATTTTCAACAGATTTAAGAGTTACTTATTTAACAAAAAGAAAAAAAAAAAAAAAGAACCAGGGATCTTAAATATGTTAAAAAAATATTAATCAAAGAAATCAAAATTAGAGACAACAATTAGTGGTGAGGTAGTAAGAAGGATCAGCCATTCTCCATGAGTATCTAACATCTCCCTGCATGTCGTTTGAGCTATACTCACTGAGCCACTCTGGAAAGAGAAACAAAAGCCTAGCCAGACCTTAATTCTGCCTGCCTGCCTGTTCCAGTTCTTCAGTCCCCCCAGAGTCTTGTTTTTCTTTCCACATTAAAGAGCAAATCTTAAGAAGAACTCTCACAACAAAGCCTGAAATGACCCACAAGAACTATAGGAACTGAAGCCTAGTGGAAAATATGTCAAAAAAATGTAGAGGTCACTGGCAGCATCAAGACCCAGAAATAAGGTGGCTAGTGCTTCCATTTAAAAGCTGCTACCTGGAAGTTCACCAGAAGTCCTGGCTCTGAAAGTATAACCTTCTATCTCGTTATGTAATTCTTCCATGAAACATGGCAAAACTAACTCAAATTTTGGGAAAGACCATCAGCTGAACAAGTAGTAAGTATCCATGTATACATGGATATGAAACTCTTCATTATATGAAGAAGCTCCAGGAGTATGACCAGCTACACAGTTCCATCAGAATAATCATCTGTTTTGCCAAAATCCTGAACTCTGATCTGAAAAACCATTCATACCTTCCTCAGGCCTTGCTCAGGTTTGTGTTCAGGCTGGCACTTAGAATAATTTGCTGTTTAAATGGTTTGTCTGAGCAGACTGGTCCTTAGTTTCAGTCTCAGGGCTATTCTTATACAACCAGGGGTGGAAATACAAACATGTGAAGTCAATTCTATGCCAGTTTGCAGTTAACTGAGTATGCTCCTGTTTTATCTGGTCCAGACCTGGAGACTCACTTTAATAACAATTCAGTAGGATCTGAAGCCCAGAAACTATATTCAAGCCTTGTTCTCAAAAGCTGAAAGCACAAGGAAGTTCAAGACTTCATCATAGCTGCACAGTTTCTATTATAAATTAGTAATTATAGACAAGAGAAGATTGAAGAGGAACAGTCTTCTTGGCAGAAGGACTGAATGCTTTTTTCTAGCTGTTATATACGCCTCTTTTATCTCCATGTTGGTCTAGATTCAGACAGTAGATCCAATAAGCCACTTGCTGTATTGAGTCCTTGCTAACATACCTTGGGATTAACACACTACTGCTTCTCTTGTCTGAGGGTAAGATCTGCTCTTTTACAAGTTGTAGGAACTATGAAAAGGGTTTAGGATTTTATTTTTGTTCTTTTTATTTTTTTTTTTCTTTCTTAATTTCTCTTTCTTCTTACATCCATACATAATTCAATTGGTTTGGTTTTTTTCATTGTTATTGCTTTTGTTATACGGACCAAATGTTTCCAATATTCCTCATACTTCTTAATAAGAGGTCTTTATTTTCTTTATATGATTAATGCCTCCTTTAACTTTGTGGAAATTCTCCCATCAACTTCAGGACTCATCAGAGAGACCTAAAAGGCAGATAATTTACCCAAATAGAATAGAATATATACTACTAAAGTCAATAGCACTAAGATTAAAGCTATAAAAATAACATTTAATTTCCACAAATTGCTGGTAGTGAGAATCAAAAATTATAAGCCACCCACAGTGTTCATATCAAGCCTAATATCAAGATAAAGCTTACCTTTATTAGCTAGTGGTGATGTCACAGCTAAGAAAGGATTTTGTATCCAAGTGGCAGAATCACCTGCAGGTATTTAGGATTATGATAAAGACTGTAAAACTTATTTTTTTCCCTAAATGACTTACAGGAAAGAATTAAAATATTAGATTCACCTTGTGTACTTGGTGAACATTTAAAAAAAACTAGAGCAATAAATCATTTTGTATACATAGTGTTTATACAGAAATACCTTACAGAATGGCCTGTGATGACACAAGGCATCCCTGAAGTGGTATCTTGTGTCTTTGACTGTAAGCCTGTCTAGAAACTAAACCCAGATCCTGTCTTTATGCATCAACCACAAGAAAGCTATTGGAAGCCTTCCAGAACTCTCCTTTTAAAGTTCATTTTGTGTACAGGGGCTACAGTTGTCTGACAGAAGAATAAAAAAGGGGGCTGAAGAGTGAGCTAGCACTAGAGAAATGTCTAGTGTGTATGGACAGACTGTCAGTCTAACTTCTTGAGGATGTCTATTACTGTGAATTCTGCAGAGAAATTCTTAGCTTCATTGTAGAGAATGATAGGACTCTTATTTACTTCATTAAAGGCAAGACCATGCTCCTCGTCCTTTAATGCAGATAAATACCTACAGGTAGTTGTTAGAGTGATGTTATAGGAAAGCTCTAGTTCTTATCATTCTCAGCCAGTATAAAAGGTTTTTTAATGACAAACAGTACTGATTATTAGAGGGATTTTTAAGCCTTAAGCCCAGACAGAGCACTTTCACACTTACACTTCAGCAGCAGACATAAAGAAGTAAGAAATCCACAAGAGTAACTCTGAGTTTTTCCTTCAGGTTAGAATATGGAAATGGAAGAGTAATGACTATCCTGAGTCATCAATCCTTGGTATTTAAAAAAGTCTGCCACTTCCTTGTAGTCATATTCTTTCACTTTCTGGCTTGCTTCCCCTAATCCTCACATTTTTTGCTACACATCAACCCAAATTCGACAGTAGGAAAGGGGACTAGGAGGCTACATAGGAGGCTAAAGAAGGCAAGAGTAATGAATGCAGAAGAAGAGTACACAAGGATGAACATGACTGTAGCCAGGAGGAAATAGAGCTAAGATGGTGATATCTGTGTGCAATGTATAGCCACTTGATAAATGTATAAACAAAATGCCATCTAATAAAAAAAATAAACCGCCATGATATATAATTAATAATTTTACCCAGTTTGAAACAGAAGAAAGAAACTAAACTTCTAAAAAATGGTTAGTGATTGCAATCACTTCTTGTTTTGGTAGAGACAGCAGAAGACAGTTGTCTTTTAACAAGGCAGAATCTTAGCTCTGACCTTACCAAAATGTTTGTTCTATGATTAAATCACTACAATATCAGGTCATATCAATATTACAAAAGGATGTGAAAGTTCCCCTTTTCCCTGTTAATTAGGATAAGAAGGCAAATATACAAGAATGCTTCATGAAATATTGATCTAGTTCTGTTGTACCCAAAGTCAGTATCATAACTTATTTTCTTTTTTATGCAGCCAACTGTCAATTTGTAAAACAGCACAGATGTGTACCTTTTTGAGAGCCTGGCTAGATATTTGGCTTTTAGTAGCTATTGCTTGTAATTAGGGAGTCTTTTCATTCCAGTGAGCAAATGTGTTTCTTGTAAATTAATATAATCTGTCTGATGAAACTGAAATCTAGGAACAAAGTCCATCAAGCAAATTACAGAAATAATAATAATAATTCCAACTATATGAGCATTCTGTGGCTTCTATTTTGTTTCAGGCAGAAAAAAGTTACCTCTTTGGTTGTCTTATGAATGTAATTGTAGCTACTCTAAATGCCGTGTTTTGGGTGTATCGAGGAACATTTACTTTCTCTAAGCACTTACAAAAAAAATTCTCTCTCCTTTTTCAGATTATCCATTGCAGTAATATGATATTAAACTTCATTCTACAGTCAGCTACACAGAAAGAAAAAAACTTTGGACCTTTCTTTCCAGTGCAGTGTGAACACTTGACCCTGTAAACAGCCATAAAAGTGACAAATTGCTTGACTCTTTTATGGATATTGCACCATTTTTCTTCTGTTTTGTAAATTGGTATATTATGACTTTGGCAAGTTTATTGCTAACTGTGCTTATTCATTGAAGCTGGAAATTTTTGAGAAGTCCTTTATGCACAAAATTTTGAAATTCTCTTGCTATATATCCAGTGAATTTCCAAACACAATTGAAAGACCTGAATACCCACTGATTTTAACTGAGCCAACCCTCCTTCCTTCTTTCCTTCCTTCCTTCCTTCTTATCCCATATTCTCTGTCTTCTGACATTAAATCCAGTAATGAAAAAACATAAGATAAATTCTTGTTTCCATGATGTAAATTCTGATAAAGACACCTCTGCTCCTTTGTTAGTCTTGTCTTTTTTTCCTGTTTGTCATATGGTTAGAAAAGGCCTTCAAAGTCATCTCAGCCATCCTATGCTCAAAGCAGAGATCAGCTGCCTCTAGGCCTGTACTGACAAATTATCATTTAATTTTTCTTACAACCTCCAATGGCAGACTCAAAGCAAGATGCTCCAGCACTTCTTTCTTCTTTCAAGCATTAAAATGCTTTCTCAATACCTAATTTGCAGCTTCCTTGTTGTGACAGAAGCTTGTTTGTGTTCACCATAGTCATGGGAATGGTTTATATCCTTCCTGCATCGCTGATTTGAAGTTATCATGTTCCCCTCAATCATCTCCCTATTTTGTTCAATCTTTCCTCACAGATCGTAAACTTAGTAGATTTTTGCTCTGCTCTAGATTAGCTCCAATTAGAGTTACTTTTATTTTGAAGTGGGAATCCCCAAAACTGGAGACATTTTTCTAATGCCTTAGCATCCTGAGTAAGACAGAAAAATTACTTTATGTGGATTTGCATCTGAAAATTATGTTTACATTTTTCACATTGCATGGCATTACTGAATTGTACTCAGTACAGTGCATATAAACCTACCAGGAAATAAGTGTCTCCTTGTGCAGGTCCAACAACACACTGAAACAGACCTTCTTCAACCTTAAAGCAGGTAGTGACTATGGCTTGCGAGAGCACAAATCCCAACACAGCTGTGGTGGTTTAAACCACTTTTA
>NW_008631657.1:0-11527 GCF_000691845.1 Merops nubicus
TTTTTTTTCTAATACCATAGCTATAAAAACTGTATCTATACCTGAATTTGGGTGCATGCATGCATGAATTTTCAGTTATGTTCTAAAGTTTATCTCCAAAAATATGTTAATCTTTAGTCCAGGTCATTTTTATTCTTTTGTTTCTGATCCATCATTTTATACTGCAGTGTTTTTGCAAGCATGGAATTACATATAATTAATTATTAATTAATTAAATTACATATAATTATAATACTCCTTCCCTGTGGCATACTTGTTAAACCATGTTATTTTTTCCCCTTCCAGTTGTTTCTCTTCATATCACAGCTTTTGTCAAGACTGATCATCTTTAACAAAAACTATTGCAATGTAGTCCTGTTTGTCTTATCAAATACATGATTAACTCTCAAATTCTCTTTTGTCCATCCAGAATACAGCAATGAATTTCTTCATGAGGCAAAGGTTTGATTTCTTTCAATACCTCAGCTTGCTTACTTTCTCAGTTGGAGTTTTGTCTTTCTCTAAATTTGTTTTCTTATATAAACCTCACTTAGTAGATGAACAAAACAGATAATACAAGCAAAGAACATTATTTGTTTTTAAAGAATGAAACTTAAGTATTTTGTGAGTCATCAGCAAATAAATCTTTAGAGATTTTTGCAAAATTAAGTCAAGAAAACACAAGTCCATTTTACTTCACAACTGAAGACTATGGATGCAGTCAGTTGTCGGTATTAGGCTGATGAAAATCAACACCCCCACTTCTGAGTGTCTATACTCATAGATTCAAATGAATATGTAGAACTTTTATAGCCTAAAATATTTTACAGTTTACAGGGATTATTCACCTACTGCTGACCAGTGTCCCTTAGTAGAACAACAGACAGGAAGAAAAGACCCCTCCATCATTTTTGTAGCAACTGAAGTTCTCTTGAAACCTCCCTGTTCAAATACTGATCATGTTTAATGTAATGAAACATTTTGAAAACAAATTCAGCCAATTTGCTTACATTAGGGTTTAAAAAACCCCTTTATGTGTTGATGTTTATTTTTTTTTTAATTGTTGATTTGTTGTTGCAAGCATCATTTAGATGTTAAAACATAAGGATAATTAAAAAATGCCAATAAACATTTGGCTGACTAAATATTATGCAGCTTCAAGTTACTTGCTGATCCATTTCTTTAAAAGGTAAAGTTTTAAGGATGATCTTAGTGAAACTGTGTCTAGAGACACTGTCACATTTACAGCACCTCTAAATTAAGGTGTAAAATACATCACAAACAACAGCATTATTGGCTTTGCTATTCTCAGTTAGGCCCTAAACTTTTAAAACAATATTTATTTATTTATTTATTTGCAAATGAGGATATTACTGGAAATTCACATTGGAAATACATTACTAGCTCCTTCTCAAATGAAGCCACATAGACATTCCAGTACAGCAAGTGCTCATCATCTCCCTTGTGAGCCTGGAAAGTTCTGCTCATAGTATACCTGATACACTCGGGTTCCCCCTCAAATTGGGAGCTCAGTGTGGGTGAAATTTTTTAGAGCTGGACTTTGGACTTTGGAGGAAGCCGCATCTTCCTGTTTTTTGAAGCTTTTCCTAACTTTTTCAAGCACTACATGATCTCTTTTGTTCTTTCAAGGCCTGTACATCAAGCAAGCTTCAGACAACACATGGAAAAAACATATAAATGAACAAGGGGGAAAGCAGATTCCTCTTGTATTGCTGGGAAGCAAGTTTAGATATAGGACATAGCCAATGGTTGTTTTGGTGATTTCTTTACTTGCTTACTCCATCTCTCTTGCAGGGAATTATAGTAGCATCATAGGTTTGGACACAATTGACTAAGTAAGACATATTTGACTTCCTCACTGTTGTCTGTCCTGGTTTTGGCTGGAATAGAGTTAATTATCTTCTTGGTAGCTGGTATAGTGCTACGCTTTGTATGGTTTTAGTTGTATTCATACCAAGTCAATGAATGATTTTTCAGCTTCTCATGCCCTGCCTGCAAAACGGCTGGAAGAGCACAAGAAGTTGGGAGGGGACACGGCCAGGACATCAGATCCAAACTGGACAAAAGAATATTCCATACCCTATGACATCATGTCCAGTATATAAATTGAGGGGAATTGGCTCGGAGGGGCAGACTGCTGCTCGAGGACTGGCTGAGCACTGGTCAGCAGGTGGTGAGCAATTTCTCTTTATTTCTCTTTTTGTTATCTTCTTTCTAATTACTGTTGTTATTAATTGTATCTTATTCTATTTCAATTATTAAACAGTTCTTATCTCAGACCTTGAGTTTTATTTGTTTTTCTTTCCAATCCTCCTCCCCATCCCACCAGGGATGAGTGAGAGGCTTTCTGGTGCTTAGCTGCCAGTTGGGGTTAAATCAAGTCAGAAGAGAAAAAAAGTATTTCTAACTGGGTACACACCTCTTTATTTGTAATCATCATGTACATTAGCAGTTTTCTGCCTGTCTCAGTGACTTTCAAATACAAACCTACAACTGAGAGGAACTGAAATGGCAAAGAGTAAGCTCTGCGTTATAGGTCACCCACCATCCAATGCTGTAATTATAGACAATGGCTATTGAAGAATATCTGTGACTCTTAAAATAACTTTTTGTTATTTTTTAGTAAAACAGAATAATACTGAATCATTAAATGTTTTAGTCCTCAGTTTCTTAAATTTGTCTATATAATTTTGTACTATATTATTAAAATTTAATTAAACAAGCAGCAGTAACTATCCAGTAAAGAATTGCTTCAGTCTTATTAGAAACTCCTGTTTAGTTATACAAGGGACACTTTGAAGAAGCTAACTGTGATGAACTTCTACCATCCCCTTGTCTTTCTATTAGAAACTCATTTAACAAAGTAGACTTTTAGAAAGAAAGTCACAGACTAACAGGAAATAGTTATTTGTCTGAAGAACTTTGTAAGTTATCAATACTATTCCAAACATGGAAATCTAGGAAGACTTTTTTTCCCTTGGAATTGTCATAAAACTATTCTCCATAGGCTTTATAGCTAAAGCAGACATGTTGGTCATAACTGGATAGAAAACAGTAGGTATAATCTAAGGGGATTCTTACATAATGTAACATATCCCAGTATGCATATGATACTTGCAAGAGCTTATTTAATGTTGGAGTTTCGATGAGAGGCAAGCCTAGGACACATTGCTCCGGGCAGTGTGTTCAAACACATAGGTTAGGGTTAGTCCTTTGTTCTGCAGGACAGGGCACGGGGAGTACTGTTTACATTAAAAAAACCCAACCAAATAAATAGAAGTTGAAAGCATTATATTGGATGTTTTGCAAACTATTTAATGATTATAGTGTTAACTATATTAATGTGATATATCCTGTTTTACACATAGTTTCATACAGTGCTGTTTTCCTCTTAGACCAATCAGCCATGGGATACTCCCATGACACCCACAGGAAGTTGCTTCTCCTTGCTAGCAGTGCCATGAAGCAGTAATGGCAGGGAACTCAGGGATGTCACTCTGCCTGAAAACAGCCAGGAAACTAAGGGCCCAAAAGTAGTCAGAGGGTTGTTAGCCACTGAAAAAAGATAAAACAGTCAAAATAAGTTTGCTGTGTAGGCTGCTTATGCCAACACAATTCACATTTGTGCTTGGTAGGTCCTCTTTGAGTATCAGTCTTATGTACTATATAAGTAAGTGGTTCTTTTTTCTAAAGAACACTATACACTTGCTTTTAAATTCTGTACAGAGAATGGAAAAATAATGTGCTACTAAGAAAAAAAAAAAAAAAAACACAATATATTCAGAAACCCTATATTGATTTGCATTACAAAAACTTTCTTTTGCCAGAGTAAAACAAAGTAAAACTTCGAGAATTTTTGAAACAAGACAAAAAGAAAATTCTGATACTACTAAAAACACTGGAAGACATAAGATCTATGGAAATATACTGAAGGAACTAAAGTAAGAATAAATCAAAGAGATGGAAAAGGATGAGGAAAAAATAGTCAAGTAAATTGACCATGAATTGTAGTATGACAAAAGAAATGAGGGAGATGCAATAAACAAAGATAAAATAAACCTTTAGTATCAAAGGATATAAGACAGTTTGATAAAAACATCTAAAAATAAGGACAGAAAACTGAATGTTAGGAATTGAAACCACAAGGAATTTAGTCTTTCAGTGGATGTGTATTTTAGTTATTTTTTTCAATAAAAGGAATAACAATTAGAAAGACACCTGGTGAATATAATAAGGAAATTGATGGAAATATAAAGACACCAAAAGCCATGTGTTAAGCAAGGTTATGGCATGAAAAATATCACTGATAAAATTTTTTCTATGGGTCATATGAATGGATAAGAAGAGAAGCAACATAAAAAGAATTGTTTCAAGAAAACTCATGTGTTTATATAATCTGCATGAATAAAAATACAGGAAAAAGAAAAAAAAAAATTCATATTTTAAAATGTCATTGAAAAATAGTCCATGATGAACTAGACTAATTCATTGGGATCTGTGAAAATGGAATGGGCACATATAGATTTGGTACAATGAAGTCTAAATAACAGTGAGATTCTAACAAGCATGCTTGGAGATCCAAACAGATGGAAATCCAACTTTCCTCATTGCTTCTGGGGCCTTTGGAAAGCTGCAGTGAACCGTGCCGTTTACCTGCTTCCTACCTCTGGCTCAGGCAGATAGTCTGTGAGGGGAAGGGTATGACCTCTGGAAGGACCAGAATGCCACTGAGCATCCTTGATGGTATGGGTCTGTTAATACAAAGTCTATGTGATTTGGTATATGTTTATTACTCAATATTTTTTAACTTTATATATGTAAATCCCTAGACACACATTATATATGGATTACAATGACCAGGGTAGAGAAGATCGTGAACAGCCAAAGGGAAAGAAAAGCAAACCCCAGCCACGGGCGGGCGCCTCAGGGAAAGCCCGGGGGAGAACGGGCCGAAGGCTGCCCGGCAGCCGGGGTCGGGGAAAGCCTGGGTGAGAAAGGGCCGAACGCTGCCCGGCAGCCGGTGCTGAGGGGAACGGGGTCAGAGACAGCCCTGCCAGCCCCGAGGGGAGAGCGGGAGGAGGGCGGGAGGAGCTCCGGGTGCCCCGCAGAGATGTCCCTGCGGCCCGGCAGAGACCCCGCTGGGGCAGAGGAAACCTGCGGCCCCTGGGGAAGGCCCCCACGCTGCAGCAGATTGATCCTAAAGGAGCGAAGCCGACGGGGAACACCTACACTGGAGCGGGGAAAAATGGGAGGAACAAGGAGCAGCACAGAAGAGGCAGAGGATTCAGGAATAAAAGGGTGAAGGACACCCTGGGAAGAAAGGCTTGGGTCAGAAGGAAGGTGTTTTAGTTCTTCTGTCTTTTTTTCTTGCCATCTTACCTGATTTTTAACTGGCAGTAAATAATTCTTGCCCCTCCACCCAAAAAACAACCAAAAACAAAACAACCGAACACAAACTCACAAACCTCTTTTGCCAGTGATCGCAATTGGTAAGTGGTCATGCTGTCTTTATCTCAACCTGTTTTCTTTTTCATCTTATTTTCTCCACCTGTTCTGTTGAGCAGGGGAGGACTGAATGGGTGGGCACCTGGTTGCTGTCCAAGATGAACCACTGCCACCTTCTCTTTTCAAAAGCTCATTTAGAAAGGGAGAAGAGCCCCTCTTCTGACTATTACTATGGGGAAAATTAGTATGTAGAAAAAAAAAAAGACAGCTTCTGTGTAAAATCTCTCTAAAGTAATGTTGACTTCTGCTTTCTATACTGATTGCTGCTGAGCTGCCAAGACACATAACATCTGCAAGCTTGCAAAACCCATGGGAATCCATCTGCCCAGATGCTCAGCTCCTGTCTCTCTTCACCTGGGGCTGAAGGACAGCTGAACTTCTGGTGTACAAGGCTGCAGCAGTCTGAGCATTTAGCTCCTTTCTTCCCCTCAACTGTTACTGAGTCAGCCTTGTGTAACTCACATGAATGTCTATGTTACCTTTATGCTATCACACCAAGATCACCCTGATTTTTGGGATGGTCAAAAAAACCCTATCAAAATCAGGTTCTGCCACAGGTGCTACTTGTTTTTTAGCTTGAGCTTTTTGGAACAGGGTATTCCCATTGTTTGGAAGGTCATGGTATGATCAGACATCGGCAGTAAGAGTAAATAGGAAAACAGTCACAGGCTCTTAAGAGTCAATTAGGCTCCAAAAATTACATTTCATAAAAAGTACCCTTCCTTTCTTGCTATATATATATGTATGCATATGTATATACACACTCATCCATACATATTATATATTATGTCTATGTCCATATATGTAAGTGCACATATATATTTTACACATATTTATGTATAGATTAAGTAAACGGAAATTTTAGGGCAAAATAATCTGGAAAACTATAACGTTATTTAAAATGTTTGTCAGTGATTGATAGGGAATACTTCAGTATCACAGAATTTGTGAATGATGAAGTATCGTAATAGTTTCAGTGATCTAATGGAAGATTTAAATTTGACCATGGATCAAACATAATTATGAAACCTGAAAGAAAAGAAAAATAGCATACACGTTCAAGGAATCAAACTTAGAGAACCATGTTCAGTATGGATGGTTTAGATTCAGTCTCTCGGGACAGACTGAATTCCAAAATAATGAGTCTTATTTATGATCTACTAGTAAAAAGAAGAATATAATTATACTCAAACAGATTATTCATGGGATCCATGTGATTTTTTTTTTTTTTTTTACCCAGATTTTTCTAGTGAAAATGAAAAAGGAAAACAAAGTGTTCAACTTCTTCAATTTTTAATTTGTATCTTGTGGTCAAAATGATAAAAAAAAAATATTTTAGCATTATAGAAGATATAGCAACAGTTTATTTTGTGTGTTTAGCCAGTGATTTCTATTTATTTAACAGCTTGAATTCTCTTGTAACTCTCATAGCAGACAAATATGAGAGTCTTGCTCAGCAAGTGTTCATATTTTATGCATTATAAATTTGGGCCTTCAATCCTCTTTTAATTTCCAACTGATATTACTTTAGGAAGAAGAATGGCAACCTGAGTGCCATACCTGTAGGACTCAAAGAGTTAAGAGAAGCTGGTGGTTCTTCCATGTTCTAATCAAAGGTGCTAAAGTGACGTACAACTGCTACCATTTTACGGGATTTATTATTGGGTGGCTGTGCTCTGGGACATGCTGTGCTATAACAGGAAAATGGTTTTTTAACAGTTCTAATAAGCAACTGCCTATTAGGAACTAGATATTAAGCACTGAAGTAATTTTGCTTAAATTGAATTACATATTCTGTAGCCCCTAAAGGGCGAAACAAAATATTACATTACGGGTTCAAAAAATATGTTTTGTATTTTCTTTTCAAAAGTTTTTGCTGTGATAATAAAACAGAAGTCTAACAATTGCAAAAAAAAAAAAAAAAAAAGTGTGTGACAGGTGTAGATGTCTGTAAACACCATCATCATGGATTGAAATACGTCTGGATTTTGCTCTTTTTGAGAACTACTGAAAATACTGATCAATCTTTTTAGTAGTTACATAGAATCATAGAATCACTATGGCTGGAAAGGACTTCTAGAAGATCACCAAGCCCAACCTTCCTCCCAAAATTCTCCTTAACCACTAGACCATAGCCTCGTTTTTTTGAACTCCTCCAGGTCTGATGACTCTACCACCTCTCCGAGCAGCCTGTTCCAGTGCCTAACCACTCTCTCAGTGAAGAAATTCTTCCTAATATCAAATCAAAACCTTCCCTGGTGCAACTTGAGGCCATTTCCCCTCGTCCTATCATCAATAATTTGGGAGAAGAACCCAACACCAGCCTCAATGCAACCTCCTTTTAGATAGTTGTAGAGAACAATAAGTTAACATATAGCATTTTACTTTGTGAAGATAATGGCAAAACTTATTATGACCGTGTCTCTTGGATATATCTAGTCAGGATTTAATGTTAATACAGGGATAGGTAAAGAAGAGTGGTAATCACATACTGGTGCTGTTGTAATATATTGATATTTCACTCTAAGCCTTATTACAGAGCTACTTTGCTTTCATTTTTAAAATTTTTAAAGTTATTTCAGATATGATTTCTCCCAAGCATCAGGCAAGAATGATCTGCAGTTGAGTAGCAGAGCAAAACTGGATAGTAGGAAGTGTTTATCAAAGGCATACCTGTCCAGCTCTTGCATTTTCACAGACAAAAGTATCGTAGAATACAGCAAACTGTGGGGCATTGTCATTAACATCCAAAATTCTTACATAGACAGGAACACGAGTAGTATCTTTGGGGTTGTCTGACAGAAGAGACAAGAAGAATTAATTTATTTCCTTACTAAAAGTTCTTTGTTTCCTTACAAATTTGATGAGAAATAGACATGCAAGATTTGGTACGAAACTTGTCAAACTTTAGCATGCAAACTGATATCAGGTAAGAAATAGGCCTCTGAAAAATAGCAAGATGTTTTGCTTAGAGTGAAAAACAAAAGTATTGGTGTCCAGTGAGCAGGAAAGACTACATATGAAAATAGGGGCTGCAGCTGCTAATAATCAAATACAGGATATGAAAATATGCTAACTCTGATAATAGCATATTTGATAATTTGGTGGGCTCAAGGGTATTATTCTGCTGTAAGGTTTTGATTTCTAATTTTAAAATTATTTGTGATCTGTTTTGCTCTACACAGAAAAGACAGTATTTACTTTGTACATAAATATTATGAAAATTTTTCGAGTTGGACTTTCCTTTCTTGTGCCTTATTAAGTAAGGGGAAGTTTCAGGAAAGCCAGTGAACGTATCCCCCCAAAAATATGGTAAAGAATTTATTAGAATCAGAGGTTTTATGTTTAAAGTGCCCTAAAAAATATTAATGTAGATTTTCAGACCTTAGGTTAAGAAAGAAAGATAATAACCTCCCCCTTGCCAAATGCCCAAACCCTAGTATTATTTAGAGTGCAAACTCATTAGTGTAGGTTAATTCAGGAATAAAGTGTCTTCGTTCTCATTTGCTGACCTAGTTGTCATAGCAAGAATCTGAAATAACACCTGGGAGTAAAAAAGCATAATCATTTTTTGTAATTGTGCTGGATGGTAGCTAAGTACTGTATGGCTTTACAACTTGAATAGAACAGAATAAGTTACAATAGGGATGTTTCAAAATTACTGATATTTTTTTTCCCATTTGAAGCTGTTTCAAATAAAACTAAATATTTAGGAGTAGCTGGCATGAGGTTCACTTGTTATTAATAATACCTCTGTTAAAGAGTGTGATGTGGATTTTTCTACTTCCTGAATTGTTTAAAATGGCCAGTTTAGGGCACTGTTTTTCATATCCTTTTGCATTTTTTTACTAACTTTCCAAATACTGTTCTTAACACTGCTTTCCCATTGTGTCATGCTTTGCAGGTAATATTTTTAAAGATTTAGAGACCTGAATTTTGGAGAAACTAACACAGCATTTTGGCAAATGCTAGCTACTCCAACTACGTCAAGAATGTAAATTTGTTTAAAGTATCCCGAGGAGGGAATAAGTTTAGCACTATGCTAGAATCACACAAAGATATCAAGTTTTTTTCATTATATTAATACTTCTGAAAAGTATTCTTATAACATTGAACAGCACTGTGAAGGACTGTAAGCTCAGGACAATGCATTGCAAGGTTAGGAAAAAAAAAAAAAAAAGATTAAAAAGTACAGCTACTGGGTGTGCTCAATCAATCAGTCCAGATGACAGAAATGGGGACAGGCAGTATAAGAGTAGTTAATTGGCTGGACATGATGTTCCATTTTGTCCTCTACAGTGTAGGTCTTGCCAGTCATGTTTCACTGCTAATCAGCATTATTTTCTTTTTTTTTAACTGATATAGAATTAACCCTAAAAAAACCCAGTGTCTGAAAGCAACTGATCCTCACTAGCTGATTTCAAAGATCAGACCTTTGTCCCCAAGAAAATTTTCTGTTGGGTCATTACAGTTAGTATCAATAATGTAGCAGGTTTTGGAGGATCTCTGCCTTCCTCTTTGTACTTTTACCATGAAAATATTTACAGAGCTGATTTAAATAGCCCAAGACATGCTACAGCTTGGGAATCAAATTGAACCTAACTGTTAAGATGTACTGATTCCAAAAGCTGTAGGTGTATATACCATAGGAAGATATAATGAAATTATTTCAAAAGAAATGAAGAAAATGGTAGAGATAAAACCATAGATTACCATCCTGAACTCTGCTAATTTAACAGCAAAATCATTTCATTGTCCTCAAAGAAAAGGAAGAAAAGAAAGTTACTCCAGTGTTATGATTTAATTGTGTAACATCACAGAAGTAACTTGGACATTAAAGGTCAGTGATGGAAGTCAGTGAGAAAAACAGTAATGAGCAGACAGCTGTTGTTAGCTACCCTCAATTCACTTTCCCAGAATATCTAATAGAGAGGGGCAGAGGCGAAGGAAGGGAGGTTTGTTTTCAAGTCACAGCTGTAACTTTGCAGGCTAAGGAAAACTGAAAGGAAGAGACCAAATTGGCTTACTGATCTCAGCTGCTATGACGCTAAGATTGTGCCATTGGGATATCTCACGGTCAAGTGGCTTAGAAGTGTAGATGGACCCATTTCCAGAATGAATGTTAAATATCCTGTCAAGGTCAGTGTGACGATCCAGAGAAAACCTAAATATGATAAAGTATTGTCAAAACGATAGAAAATGGAAGAAAGCACACATTTCACCACAATTCAACATAGCTTTTAGGTTCCATATGTCACACTATGAAAGTTAGTTTTGAGAAAACATATATTCAGTTTCTAAAAACCACAGTTCTCAAGGTAAGTTCCACAGAATGAGAAGTAAAAATGGCAAGTATTTCATAAATATGATACAACAGTGTAATATTTGATTGAGCTTTTATAGATATGTGAGAATAAGAAATATGTCAGAATTTCAATATAATAATTAAGGAATTGTTTAATTCCTGAAAGGAAAATTGTCTTTGATGTACTATTCCTTCAGACTGAGAGTGACAGCTAATTTATGAGCTTTTCAAAAGCTCAGTTATAAGCTCAGCCTCTACATTTTGAGAATATTAATTTACTAGAGCTCAAGTTAAAAAAAAAATGTAAAAATAAGCTCACATGCAGAACTTTCACTTTCATTAATATAGTGATGTTAAAGGATCTTCTATGTTGCTACAGTTGCAATACTTCTGCAGGCAAAACTAGTAGTACAATATGGCAGAATGTCACACTAGAACTGCTCTTTTCTCCATTTTTTCTAATATTCAACACTGTCTTCAAAGTTGGGACGGAACCTTTGATGTGGAATTAGACGTAGGATTTTGTGAAGTACAGAATATTTATCTAACTACCTGGCAGAACTGGGCCAAACTGTAAAAACAGTCTGCTAGTACACTTGCACAGTGCAACAGAAACGGTTGTTCATGTTTATATGAACTTTTATGAGTGTTTTAAATAGTTCACCAAGAACATCAATTTTTACTTGCCATACCCTCAGCAAGTTTGCTGACAACACC
>NW_008631658.1:0-285 GCF_000691845.1 Merops nubicus
GCCGGGGTGGCGGTGGGGGTCTCCGTGCCGTGCCGGTGGTTCCCGAGATACCCTGAGCTCTAAAGGGCAGCTGTTGGCCCGACGGTGCCGGTGTGTGCCCGTGCCACCGGCTCAGCTCCTGCCAGGACAGGCGGTGCCCGGGAGGCTTTGCAGGGTGGCGAGCGAGGGGAGCGGGCTGGTGCTGGAGGGGCGTGTGGGGGCAGTTGGCTGCTGCTTCATACACTGCAAAATGCCCTCGCCCCTTGCTGTCCCCCAGCCGGGGGAGAGGCTGGACCAGGAGAGGGG
>NW_008631658.1:368-1038 GCF_000691845.1 Merops nubicus
AGCACGTGTCCTGCTGCGGGTGGTGGGGCTGGGCTCATCCCCCAGCTCCTGTCCCATCCCATCCCCAAGGGCTGATGTGCACATGGGTGCTTTTAACCCTCTCGTGTGCGCAGTGCAGAAAGAGCAAAGGAACTTTGTGATGTTTGACAGAGCAAATGGCTTGGCAATGTTCTAAAAACAAGCTGGTACTTGGAGGACCTTGGTTCTTGGGCTGCAGAGCCCTCAGGTTTGCCTGCCCGTCTGAGGCTCCCAGAGGCAGCAAAACCCTGCTGCCAAGGAGCTTCTTCTGATGATACAGAGATGTGGTGGTTAGCAGTGGATGGCGAACTCTGTCAGACTCCTGCATGGCCCATGTGAGGGTCTTTCTCTCCTTGCCTATTCCCTTCATGAATCCAAGCAACCACTCAACCAGGGAGAGCTGGTGTGATCACATTCCCCATCGCTGGGCAAGGTGCTGGGCAGGAAGAGCTTTGGGAGCCCAACTGTAGCACGGCTGCTCTTTCTCTGGCCCTTTTACAGGGACCCAGCTGTTGGGCTGAAGGGTGCAGGGTTTTGGAAGAGCTGAGCCCTCAGCTGGCTTCTTCCCTCCTTAGTCCAAATGGTCAGTGGAGCCAGAGGTCTGGGGATGGCTCCAGTGGCTGGGGCAGGGCAAGTCTGGGAGGGTTTAGAC
>NW_008631658.1:1069-8178 GCF_000691845.1 Merops nubicus
GGAAGGTTTGAGACCATACACAACCCGCCAAATCTGGGCTCAGCTCAACAAAAGACTATTCTGGCCATGCAGTGTTATTCTGCAACATGAAGCTGATGGCCTGCATTGCTATGAGGGGACTTTGCTTTGGGCCACGGTGTCACGTGCATATCGCATGGCTTCCAGGGCAGGATTGCTAGTTTTGGACAACAGTGCTGGCACAGAGGAGACAAGTTCCATGGGAGTCACAGCAACCCATCTGCCAGCCACTGCTGGCCTGTCTTCTGCTGCTCCTGGGAGTCACCTGAGAAGTGACACCACAGGTAGAGCTGACTTTGTATGACCTGCTGGAACACAGGCAAGAGCAATCAGGAGATGCCTTTTTAAGCTGTAGAAGGAGACAATGCAGGATGGAGAGGCTTCATGGGGCACAATCCTGAATCTAGTCTTCCAGCAGAAAAGGACAGCCTTGAATTTCATCTCTGGCATTGCAGGGATGATGCAGTGGTAGAAGATCATTTGCCAGCCCAGCTTGCTGACGATGCTTCCTCTTTGTCTTCAGAGGAGCTCTGAGGGCAGACGCTATCCTGGGAAGAGGGGCACTTGCTGTCATAGCAGAATAGCTCATTTGGATAAACAGATTTCTGGCCCATCACTGAAACTAAGCAAGGAGGGTCTGGTTCCAGAGTGGGATCAGAGGGGCTGGTTTGTATCCCCAGTCCCCAGGCTTTTGCTGGTGAGCGGGGAGCAGCGAATGAGGCTTCACCCTGAGTGAAGCCTACCAGCCAACACTCAGCTCAGGAGGATGTACAGACTGGAAAATGAGTTTGCTCTTCCATCACCCCCTTTCCAACAAATGGAGGTGAGACAGCCTGGCTAGATGACCAGGAAGGTAGAGGAGGAGAAGACAAAGTAGAAGGCAGCTCATTCCCAACGGGTTGCTTGTGTTGACCACCTTCAGCGTCACCATTCCCACCTCTCATTCCCCTGCTCAGCCTGGGGGGATCTGCAGCGTAACCCCCTCACAGGGGCACAGGGAGACTGGCTGCCCTGGCTGAAGCTTTCATGGCCACCATGGCCAGCTGGGAGGTGCCAGGGCGTCGCTGGGCAGTGTTCATATCTTTCCATCTTGCTGGAGGAGCAAAGGAGGAACCTGGAAACCTGCCTCAGGTGGGTGGGAAGGTGAGAAGGGAAAGGTCCTGCCTGCTCAGAGCAGGGCTGTAAATCAGGCCATGTGGTACGGTTCATTGTCAGAAGAGTTGAGTCCTCATTTGGAGAAACCTGCTCCACTGACTGTCCCTAGGAGAGCTGGCAGGTCCCAGGCAACCACCTGTGCCATTCCTGCCCAAAGCTCCTCAGGTAGCTGGTGCTGCCCTCCAGCCTGCCTGCACAGCCCCCCAGCCCCAGGATGGTGCTAGCCCAGGCTCAGAGGGTTTGAAACTCACCCTCCTGAGGAGGTTCCTCCCCTGCTAAAAGTATTCACAGGACGAAAAATCCCCCTCGAGCCCTGCTCTGGGGTCTGTGGCATGTCTTTGGGTCCCAGCAGCTACGATACCTTCACTGCCCTGTGTAATGTCCCATCTCGTCACATTGTAAACTAATGAAATCACTGCCCCGTGTCACATCCTGTCCCGTCCTAAATTACTGAGCTCGCTGCCCCGTGTTGCATCCTGTTCCTGTATGTCCAGGCTCGACGCGGTCACTGCTTTGTGTTGCATTCTGTTCCGTCTGAAATTTCCGCAGTTTACTGCCCCGTCTCATCTCCTTGGGCAGCAGAAGCTGTCAGCCCTTCCTGCCCACAGCCCAGCTCCAGCAGCTCTGTTTCCCCGTGAAGTTCCTTCCGAAATACTGCAGCTCACTCTGCCCTTTTGGGCGTGTGTTGTTCCGGAGAAGGAGGGGCGAGGATTAAAGTAGGACCTAGCGTGAGGGGGGAGAGCTGCACTGGCACAGGGGGAGCTCGGCTGCTGGGAGCCAGTTAGGATCTGGAAGGAGCAAGGGGGGGAATGGGAGTTAGCAGTTGTTATGCTGCAGCCCACCCACACACCCTGATGGGTCACTCCGTGGACTTTTCTGAGAGGTTTGCAGGGTATGTGCTGCTTTTCCCTCTGCAGGGCAGGCAGAGCTGGTGCCTCCTTTAAATATGCTGGGGTTTGATTATTTTGTTATTTGGCACTCACACGGGTGCTCCCTGTCACCTGCTGTGATTCATCCCCCAGGAGCTGGAGAAAGGGCATGAGGCCAGCGTGCATGTCCCCCTGTCTAGATTGAAGATGGAGACAAGGAGCAGAGCAGAGTGAGGAAGGAAAGTTCAGAAGTTGTTTGAGATTGCAAGCAGAAATGTGGCAGTGGGGTCATCCAACCCAAAAGCCTTTAAATGTGGTGCTAGTGGTGAAGGATGGAGATCAATATGTGCATGCCTAAGGTCTTCTCTTTGGAGATTTGTCCTGGTTTAAAGCACTGGAGATGTGCTCAGGACAGCTTCTCACGCGGCGTGCCAGCCTTGCGGGGTCAAGTAGCAATAGCCATGCTGGCCTTAAACCAGCCAGCTTGGTACTGGTCTAGGTCCAGAGCTAACTGAGCTTCTCTACACTAGTTCAGCAGCATGGGCAGGTGCACCCAGAAGTGCTCCAGAGTCTGTAACCACCAGTACAGCATTGACACTGGGCAGAGGGCGGTACAGATGGTGGAGCTGCCTTAGCTTTCCAGCGTCACACTCCTGCTCCTGTGAGCTTGTTGGCCTGGTCACAAAGCCACCAGAGTGGTCATTGACTCCCAGAGGACTCCCTTTGGGACTAGCCCGGTCCTTGGGATGAGCAACACCAGAGGTTCTGGCAGGTCAGGAGAGACAGGTGCCAGCAGGCAGGTGGGGAGGGAGCTGGCACGGCACCACCAGCACGGCAGCCAGCAGCACATCCCTACAGCAGCACCAGGTTGCCCCCCTGTGCCTTCCATTTGCCCTCCCACCAGGACCACGAAGGGTGGCTCAGGAGCTGCTGCCTCTCTCGTACCGCTCTCTGCCTTTCTCACTCTGTGTCTCTTCCTGTTCCATCTCTTCTCCTTGTTTTTCCAGAAAAGAAAGTCCAGTTCCAGCGTTCAGTTAATGGTGAGTGTCCTTCGTCTTCCTCAATGCCGATGTTGCTGGGCCTCTCCACATGTTCCAGCTTCCCCCGTTTTTGGAAGTTACCTCGGGGTAGGGAAGAAGGGACACCGGGGTTGGAGGGAACATCCTCAAAGCCGTATCACCCACAAACCCCATTAACAGGGTTGGTGCAGGCATTTGCTGGCCACCAGCTGGTGGGAAGCCAGCCCTGGTTCTTGCTGATGGGTTCTCATGCCGTTTCTCCCAGTTCTCCTGACTCAGGTCTGCAGGCTGCATCGGTCCAAGGAGCCTTGGAGAAACACCTTCCATGCCTCTGCGGGGACTGTATGGTCATGGGACACCTTGCCAACCTACATCGGGGTATTATGGGTAATACATAAGCAAGGCTCTGCTGGGAAGAGCTAGCAGAGCCATTGCTCTAGCTCCGCTAGCAGAGTCGCCTTGATGGGGCTCCTGCAGAGAGACGGGGGGTCAGTACCCTCCTCCCCCTAAATCTGTGTAGTGCTCAGCCGTTTCTTGAAAGAGCTGTGTCTCAGCCTTCAGTGGTCCATGTGGGTCTTGGAAGCACTCTGTTTTATCGTACATTTCTCTCCCTACTCTGCGGTCAGTGTGGTCTCTCACTCCTGCACAGTCCCCTCTTTCTCATCCCAGCTCCTCCTCGCTGTTTAATTTGTACATCTCTCTCTTTATCGTACAGTCAACATGGTGTCTTCCACCCTTGCACAGCCCCTCTCCCTGCCCCTCCGGCAACTCTCCTAGGAACCCACCAAGTCCCCCTGGACCTGCCCCGTCTCTGTCCCCACAGGCGTCGGTAGGGAGGGCAGCGCCGTTCCTACGAGAGCCTCCACCACCCAGCTCTTGTGCCCTTGGCTACAAGGGGTGGAGGTCAGGGAGGGCTCTGCCAGCGCCGCCCTAGAGCTCTGGTTGAGGACGGGTTGGACCTGCTGGTGTTTTCCTTGGTTTCTGCCCGTTGGCACAGTCGAGCGCTGTGGGGTCGGACTCGGGGGGCTGTCGAACACACGAGCTCCATCTGGTGTGGGGTGAAGACCCCTCTCACCGCCCCGTCTCTCCTCTCTGTTCTTTGCTCAGGAATCGTCGGAGAGCACCAACACCACCATCGAGGATGAAGACACCAAAGGTACCAGCAAGGGCACTGGGGCAGGCAGGCAGGCTCTTTTGGAGGGGTGCCCTGGCCACCCCTAATGAGATACTGACTGTGGTGAAACCCACCACCATGAGCTGCCTCAGGGCCCTTCAGAAGTTGCTGCAACTCCTTAGCTGGTTTCTCTGCTGGGTCACTGCCATGAGCAACTGGGGCACAGCTGGTGAGAAAGGGAGGGCTCCCAAAACTAGGGGTGTTTCCTGAAAGCAAGCACAGCAGTGGCAGAAATCTGCAGGGACAGCGGCCCAGCCCAACTGCCCGCTCCTCCAGATTAAATGGCCCTTTGGGGAAAGCCTCCAGGGGAATCCCTGCGTCCTTCCCGCCCGCCTGCCAGAGCCAGCTTTCTAAGAATAACCCAGGGAATAATTTATCCGTGCTAATTTGTAAAGTCTCTCAACGAATCGATCCCAGCACAAAGCAAGATGGACTTTGGCCTGATGTGAGAGTTAATGGGACACTTGTCCTCCTGGGGAAGGGCTCCTGGGAGCAGACACGTAGGCAGCCGGTGCTCAGGAAGTGCTGAAGGTCCCTCTCCTCCTTTCTGAATGGCTCTCAGGAACGTGGTCCCCCTCTTTTCACTAGCCACAACACAAAATAATTAAGTCGAGCATGATGCCAGTTTGCATTTGAGGAGAAGCCTCATTAATAAGCCCAGGGTTGCCTCTGGCAGCTTCTCCTGCATGCCGGGGAGCCAAACCTGCTCTCAAAGCCCAGCTCCTTCCCAGATGAGCCAGCAGCACCCAGGGTCCCCAGCAGCAGCCAGATGGTGCTTTCACAAGGTCCCTCCTTGTGTCCCCCAGGGTGGCTGCCCATGTCACCCACATGTCCTCCTTCCAGCTGAGAACCTCGTCTCCTGTCTCAGGGGGAGCTGAGAGCATCCTTTGGCCCAGCTAGTCCTGGCTAGTCCCTGCTGTCCATTCGTGGGGTAGAAGGTCCCAGGTTGGCAAGGCTTTGCAGCTGAGACCAGCCTGTGCCACCTTTTGGGCCGCTCACCACTTGGTGATCAACCTTTTTGCTCTTTGGGAAAATAAAGAGCTTTTCAGGTTTCCCCTGACTTTGTAGATCTTTTGTCTCTGGGGTGAAGAGCCCTTCCCCACATCTCTCTCCCAAGTCTCTCTCCTGCTTTCTCCATGGGCAATTTCCAATGTCCCCCAATGTCCTGCGGTCTAAGGAGAAAAAGATACATCACCTGTATTACAACACCAGCACTTCTGGTTTTTCTCCTTTTATTTTCTTTTTCTCTTTAAACCAACAGTACGGAAGCAAGAAATCATTAAAGTCACAGAGCAGCTGATCGAAGCAATAAGCAATGGTGACTTCGAGTCCTACACGTGAGTGTGCCCAGTGTGGGTTTGGACCAGGGAGGGGGCTCAGCCTCCTGAAGTGGGTGCTCTCACTGTGAGAACGCAGCCTGGGAGGTTTTACTGCTGCCCAGGGCAGGGTGATGGGGTTAATGTGCTGGCGGGGGCATGGACACCATCCAAGAGAAGTGGGGGACATCAGTTTTCAAACCTGCTGCTTCTCTCAGACTAAGCTGACCACATGTCTCTGGTCTCATTGTCACAGTGAGCCCATTTTCTGGTTTGCAGCAAGATGAATAACTGTAAATGTGATTTATGGGGGAAGAAGGAACATTGCAACTGTAGTTTCCATTATATCCAGATTGCTACAGCCTGCTTGGAAGAGTAGCTGCTTTCTACTCACTGAGCTGTTGCTCTTCAGAGTACACTACTTCTGTGCCCAAAACCTGTTTAATTAGCAGCAACTGAGCAAGTGCAGGTCTTCATCCCTGCCCCAGGGAATTGCAGCAGGGATATTTTGGTGCAAAACAGAGAATCTGAGTTTTTCCCTGCTGTTTTTCTCTTTTACAAAGAAGATAGCAGTGTTTTGGGACGTTTAATTGGAGGTAGTGACTGATGGAGAAGTCACCCTGCCTCGCTGAGCTCCTGGCTGCAGTCAGTGGGCTGGAGGCGAGGTGGGCTGGGTAAACTCAGATTTCTGCTTGAATTACTTGGTGCAGAGACTCCTCAGTCTCAGGGAGTCATCCCGAGCATGAACTGTTAGGGTTTTTCAGGCTGTCATACCAGAAACAGTATGAGGTGATAACCTCACCCTTTTCTCTCCCCTTCCCACCTTACCAGGAAGATGTGTGACCCTGGGATGACTGCCTTCGAGCCTGAGGCTCTGGGCAACCTCGTGGAAGGCCTGGATTTCCACCGATTCTACTTTGAAAACCGTAAGCAGCCCCTTTGCCTCTCAAGGGACCCTTTTTACCTCCCACAGGCTTGGCTGTGTCTTGACCTCCATCAGCTTGCTGGAGAGAGGAGGGGGAGGGTGGCTTTGGGAGCATCTCTGGCTGATCTGGGAGATCCCAGCAGGAGGTGAATCAAGCCTGTTAGGTCCACCGGGGCCAGGCTGCATGCAGAGAAGATGTTTGGCTAGCTGCTTTTTAGGTGGACCCCTCCTGAACCCACCCAAAGAGCTTTTACTCATCCCCTCCAAGCAGAGAGCCTCACCCAAGCCTCTCCCCTTCCCACATTGCTGCTGCCCTGGGCGAGATCCTCCCAAAGTCCTTCCCCCGCCTAACGGCGCTTGTCCTGGTGCCCTCACCAGTGTGGTCTCGGAACAGCAAGCCCGTGCACACGACGATCCTGAACCCTCACATCCACCTGATGGGGGACGAGTCCGCCTGCATCGCCTACATCCGCATCACGCAGTACGTGGACGCGGGAGGGATCCCTCGCCCCGCCCAGTCCGAGGAGACCCGCATCTGGCACCGCCGGGACGGCAAATGGCAGATCGTCCACTTCCACAGATCCGGCGCGCCCTCCGTCCTACCGCAGTAAGCCTGTGAGGCTCCGGGACGGG